>NC_059072.1:117084956-117369220 GCF_020497125.1 Mauremys mutica
CTCCCTTCCGCCCCTCCGCCCATCAAGTCTTAAGGGTTTATTGTTTATTGTTTCTAAAACTGTTGAATAACCTGCTGGTTTGAAAATAGTAGCTAATGCATACCACCTACTGGTAATAATTGCATCTAAGCCCTTTACCCCTTCTAGCATGTTAATGCTGTGAAACGTAACAAATTCCTTACAGTACAAAATGCTCAGTTTTCGTTTAGTGGATCTTTAGTTAATGTTTTGGGGTTGAGTCTTGCTCAAACTCAATAGAGTAGTGTAGTAGAAAAGGACTTTTTTCCCTGATACAGAAAGCAGATAACTAAAATTCATGTTTGGCTTTCACTCTCTGAAAATTTCCCTGACATGTGGTGAAAATGAATCCCTGTTGTGCACACCAGCGAATTTCCCAACAGCCATAGAGATGGTTGATGGGAGACCCTGGAGTCCTTCTGCTCACTTAGGACCAGCAGCGCCAGTGTTCCTCCTATGTGACCAGGACATCTAGCTGTGTACAGTGCTTGTCAGCCTGCGCGCTTGTCACTTAGGGTGAAATTGTTATAATGCTGAATTTGTTCCTCCATTCATCATTCTTTAGGAAGGAGGATGTTTTGTGGTTAGGGGGAAGTGGTAGCCTGAGCAACAATATGTAGTGTATTGTGGCTAAGTGTTACCCTTCTATATGTATGTATATGTGTGTACTCTATTTTTGGTTTTGTTGCTCCTATGAAGAAAGTATAACTGAACTTGTCTTTAAACAATTTATATAATAAATCAGTGATTTTCTTATTCATACTTTTGAAGGATATGATAAGCAAAACAGGAGGACTTTGGATAGGATTTTGATTCTTCAGTAAACTTTCCAAGTAATCCTATTATGTGTTTGTCGGTTTATTGCCAACCTATGTCGACTTTTTAAAATTGCTAATTAAATTCAGGGCCACAGGCTTTGAAAGAGCTTTAACTCCCATTATATTTGTCTGTACTCTTTATTGTAAAGCCAAGATTCACTGAAATTTACATAAGAGGCAAAACATATAAATAAATGATAGATTACATGTACCAAAATGAGCAGGAACAAAAGAATTATGAAAATGTAAATTACATATATTATCCAACGTTTTGCATACTTGTAATATTTTTTAAATGGACCTTGACCTTGGAAAAGGGCGCATTTCTAAACACACCTGTGATAGTTTGTGGACCTGCTGTGTTCTCTCCATCTTAACACTTTTCTCTTTGAATTTGAAAATGAACGTCCTAGTTTTTTCCTCAAATAATCATAGGGCCACTATTTATCCCTAATGTAAGCCCACAACAGTCTATTATAGATTGTAATTACTAGAGATACAGATAGCCAGAAAGAGCTGTGATCTAAAATTAAAACGTTTGAGTGTAGAATTTTCATAGCCTACCTCAAGGTTGGTTTTTGCTACCTGAGGAGTAGGGTTGCTAATTTTTTTGGACGTATTCCTGGAGGTTTCATCACATGGATCATATTCTTTAATTAGAAGATTAATTCCGGAGACTCAAGGACAATTCCCTGAAGGGTTGACAACCTGTCCTGAGACGGTAGGCAAACCTAGATTGCTAGGTGTTAGAATGGGACACTGCGATAGAATGAAGAGGGGCAACAAATACAGATAAAATTGAAAAAGAGGTTAGAAGTCAGTAATGTGAAGTTTGGATCTGGATCCAGAGGTAGTGGAATCAAATTCAAGTTTTGGTTTGGGCTCATCTAATTCGGCTGTCCAGTAAACCTCTCACTAAATCTCAAAGTTTTATTTTCAGTGAGAATTGCTTTTTCCAGCAATTAGTTGATGGACACTTTAGCAAACGCATTTTTCCCAGTATCTAAATGAGCTCAAGAAAAAAAAATCCAGTTAGTAGTTCTGCCCAAATCTTTTTGAAACAGCTTCTGTTTAGCCAACTGAGGCCTTGTATTCATTAGGAAAAAAAAAAATGTGTTAGCTGAGATATGGTAACTAATATGAGGTAATCTCCTGGAAAGACAAGGCAGTTTGAATTTTTCATGTGTGTTAGAGCAGGTTGAGGTAAAGGCTTTTGTGAGGGAGCCAATGGGTTTACCCTGGCCTGTTAATAACACGTGAACACTATAAAACTATCTTGTCGTTACTAGCATTTTTGCCTCATGTTGGTTATAATGTGTAGCTATATTGAACTATGATAAAATTACTTTTTTCCTTGTGAAGATTCCGCTCTGAGGGTAGGTCTACACTATGGGATTTATTCCGATTTTAAAAAAGAAACCGGTTTTTTTTTAAACAGATTGGTATAAAGTTGAGTGCACGCGGCAACACTAAGCTTTTTAATTCGGCAGTGTTGTGCGTCCTTGTACAGTGGCTAGCGGCGAATTTCCGGAGTGTTGCCACTGTGGGTTGCTATCCCTTAGCTATCACATAGTCTTCCTGCAGTCTCCCATGCCCATTGGAATTCTGGGTTTGAGATCTCCCAGTGCCTTGATGGGGCAAAAAACATTGTCACTGGTGGTTATGGGTTCAGCATCACACCTCCCGCTGTGAAAGCAGCGGAAGAACACCCGTTTCGCGCTTTTGTTCCTGGGTTGAACTGTGCAGGATCCATACCACGGCAAGCATTGAGCCACTGCTCAGCTCAAGGACAGCAATCATGTGTTGTTGTAAACACCTTGCACATTCTACATGCAGTCTATGCTGAATCAGGAACTGCAAAACCAGGCAAGGAGGAGGCGGCCACGGTCAGCGCTGGCGACGAGCGTGATGAGGGTGGACATGGGACAACAGGAATTCTCTCAAACCGCAGGCCCCGATGCATTGGAGGATCATGCTGGTTAATTGGGCAGGTTTCTAGCCATTGAACGCTGATTTTGGGCCGGGAAAGGGGAAAAAAGCACTGACTGGTTTGGGATCGCATCGTGTTGCACGTGTGGGACGATTCCCAATTTGGAATGCGAAACTTTCGCATGTCCGTCGTATGGGCACTTTCATGTAACTTTGTGACTTGCTTTCCCCTGGCCTGAAAGCGCCTGAATACCAAGATGAGAGCAGCCTTCACAGTTGAGAAGCGTGTGGTGTATAGCCCCTCTGAAGCTTGCAACAGCCCAGGACAGCTACCGCTGTCAGTTTGGGAAACAATTTGTTGTGGGCAAATCTACTGTGAGGCCTGCTGTGATGCAAGTAGACCAAAGCAATCATGAGGATTACTGCTACCAAAGTAGTGACTCTGGGAATTGGTGCAGGTTATAATGGATGGTTAGCTGCAATGGGATTCCCTAACTGTGGTGGGATGATAGGTCCATAATGGATGGCTTTGCTGCAATGTGATTACCTAACTGTGGTGGCGATAGATGGAAACCCCATATCCCTCTCTTGGCACGAGTGTTAGCAGCCAGGGCACCCAGTACTAAAACGCAAGGGGTACTTTTCCAATGGTGTGCTGCAAGTTTGTGTGGATCACAAGGGGACGTTTCTCCAACATCAACGTGGGATGGCGGGAAGGGTCATGACGTTTCGCGTTCGTCTTCAGGTACACTACTCTGTTTAAACGGCTGACAGGCAGGGAATTACTTCCCAGTCCAGAAATTAACAGTTGGGGATGTTTGAATGCCTGTAGTTATCCTGGGGGGACCCAGCCTACCCCTTGATGCCATGGCTCATTGAAGCCATTACAAAGGCAGCCTGGATACTAGTCACGGAGCTGTTCAACTTCAGGCTGAGCAAGTACAGAATGGTGTTTTTAGAATGTGCATTTGGATGTTTAAAGGGACGCTGGCGAACATTACTGACATCGCTCAGAACACAGCCAAAACCAATAATCCCCATTGTTTATTGCTGGCTTGCTGTGTGCTCCACAATCTCTGTGAGAGTAAGGGGGAGACCACTTTATGGCAGGGTGGATGGGAGGCTGAGGCAAATCACCTGGGCCGCTGATTACGCACAGCCAGACACCAGGGCGATTAGAAGATCACAACAGGAAGCGGAATGCTCACTTCGAGCGAGACAGTTTGAGAGGTGCATCAGAGAAGCTTTGAAAACCAGTTACATCACTGGCACAGGGTACGTTATGTGACTGTTGTCGTTTGTTTCTCCTTAATGAAACCCGCCCCCTTGATTTGATTGACTCATTCCTGTTAAGAAACCCACCCTCCCCCTTTGATTACAGCTTGCTTTCTAAGGAAATAAAGTTCACTTTTGTTTTAAAAAATCATGTATTCTTTATTAATTGATTATAAACAAGAGGGAGAAGAAATGACGAAGGTAGCCCGCGGTGGCGGTTTGTTTGGAGTAGAGGAAGGTTAGGAGGGAAGGAAAAGCCCTACATAAAAATAAATTCAAAATAATGACAGCCTTTTGGTTGGGCTGTTCACTGGGGTGGAGTGGGCGGGTGCACGGAGCCTCCCCCACGCATTCTTACATGTCTGGTGGGTAAGGAGGCTAAGGAACATGGTGAGGGGGGAGGGTGGTTATACAGGGGCAGCAGTGGCACTCTGATCCTGCTTCTGTTCCAGAAGCTCCACCAGACGCCGGAGCATGTCAGTTTGATCACGCAGCAGCCCCAGCTTTGCATCCCACCACCGCTGATCTTCCTGCCGACACCTCTGATCTTCCTGCCGACACCTCTCCTCACGTTCGTCCCTCCTCTACTCACGTTCGTCCCTCCTCTCCTCACGTTCGTCCCTCCTCTCCTCACGTTCGTCCCTCCTCTCCTCACGTTCGTCCCTCCTCTCCTCACGTTCGTCCCTCAACTCCTCACGATCGTCCCTCAACTCCTCACGGTCACTGGCATCTTTCCTGTACTTTGATACCACGTCCTTCCACTCATTCAGGTGAGCTCTTTCATTGCGGGTCACTTCCATGATTTCCGAGAACATTTCATCTCGCATCTTTTTTTTTCTGCCGCCTATCTGAGATAGCCTTCGGGACGGAGTAGGGAGGCTTGAAAATTTTGCAGCTGCAGGAGGCAGGGAGAAAAGGGAGAGAAGTACTTAAAAAGATACATTTTTACAGAACAATGGTTACACTCTTTCACGGTGAACAACACTATTCACATTACATTGCACATGTGATTTCAGTACAAGGTTGCATTTTGCATCTTAATATTGAGTGCCTGCGGCTTTGGTGTTAGATCACAGACACAGGTCCAGGCAACAGAATTCGGCTTGCATACGGCCATGGTAAGCCATTGTCTTTCGGTTTCTGCAGTCTTCATATATCCAGCGCCCTCCTTCCCCAAATACCAAGCAAAGCCCGTTGAGTGCTGTTTCTTTCTGTTAACGTGCAGCAGCAGAAACCAAACTCCCCCCCATCCAATTCTCTGAGATGATCGCTTTACCCCTCCCCCCACCGCATGGCTGGTATCAGGGAAGATCCCTGCTAGCCAAATGCAAAAATGCTCAGCGCCAATCACCCCCCCCCCCCGGGCTTGGCTAACTGCAGGGAAGGATTTTTTTTCAGCCACAGGCAAACAGCCCAGTAGGAATGGCCACCTCTGTCCCCTTAATTAAATTCCCGTATTTCAACCATGTTACCATGAACGATATCACTCTCCTAAGGATAACACAGTGAGATAAAGAACGGATGTTGCTTGAATGCCAGCAAACACCGGGACCATACGCTGCTAGGCTTTGTCATGCAATGATACCAGATTACTTGCTACATGCAATATGGCGTGGTAAAGTATCCTACCATGGAGGACGAAATAAGGCTGCGCTGCCCAGAAACCTTCTGCAAAGGCTTTTGGAGTACCTCCAGAAGAGCTTCATGGAGATGTCCCTAGAGGATTTCTGCTCCATCCCCAGACACGTTAACAGACTTTTCCAATAAACTCTACTGGCCATGAATGCATCTCAAGTCCTTAGGGCAAATTAATCATTAGAAAACACTTGCTTCTAAACCATGTTTTATATTTACAAAGGTACACTCACCATGGCTTCATTGTCTGGGATAGTGGCTTGGGAGGGCTGGGAGGGTTAATTCCATCAGGCTGAGAAAAAGGTCCTGGCTGTTGGGGAGAAGGGTGTGCTGTGTGCTCTCTGCAAGCTCCTCCTCCTCATCTTCCCCGTCCGCAGAATCCTCAGGCATGGCTAAGATTACCCCCACCTCGGAATTCACGGTCAGGGGTGGCGTAGTGGTGGCGGACCCCCCTAGATTTGCATGCAGCTCAGCGTAGAAGCGGCATGTTTGCGGCTCTGCCCCGGACCTTCCGTTTGCTTCTTTGGTTTTCTGGTAGGCTTGTCTGAGCTCCTTAACTTTCACACGGCAACTGTACTGAGTCCCTGGTCTGTGGCGCCCTCTCCATCATGGCCTTGGAGATTTTTTCGAATGTTTTTTCATTTCGTCTTTTGGAACGGAGTTCTGTTAGCATGCAATCATCTCCCATATAGCGATCAGATCCAGTACCTCCCATAGGGTCCATGCTGGAGCTCTTTTTCGATTCTCAGACTTCATGGTTACCTGTGCTGATGAGCTCTGCGTGGTCACCTGTGCTGATCAGCTCTCCACGCTGGGCAAACAGGAAATGAAATTCAAAAGTTCACAGGGCTTTTCCTGTCTACCTGGCCAGTGCATCCGAGTTCAGATTGCTGTCCAGAGCGGTCACAATGGTGCACTGTGGGATGGCGCCCCGAGGCCAATACTGTCGATTTGCGGCCACACTAACCCTAATTGGCAATACCAATTTCAGCGCTACTTCCCTCGTCGGGGAAGATTACAGATACCGGTATTAAGAGCCCTTTATATTGATATAGAGGGCTTCGTTGTGTGGACGGGTGCAGGGTTAATTCGGTTTAACGCTGCTACATTCGGTATAAACGCGTAGTGTAGACCAGGCCTGAGACTCGGAAGTAGAGAGAGAGAGAGAGAGACATAGGGCTTGAGTCTGTTACACTAAGGTCTGTGCTTAAAGTTGGTGGGAATGGCCCCCTGAGAACAGTGGTTGTGTAGAGCCCCCGCCACCCCCCGATCAGTATAGAGCAGGGCTGTGTCATCCCTGGTCCCTGTCCTACACATAAGGCCATGTCAGGGAATGATGAAGCAAACAGCGGTGTAGGCTGGACACAGTGGAGCTATGAAAACAACTGATTTTTCAGTTCATTGGCTGTACCAATAAATAAATAAAAATTGTTTCTGGTTGACCCAAAATGAACTTTTTAAAAAAAAATTCAGCAAACTGGAAAAAAAATTGTTTTGGGTCAAACTAAACATTTCATTTTATTTTCAAGAGGTTTTTTTTTAACAGGTTTAATTTTTTAAAATAAAACTTAAGTAAATTTCTATACAAAAAGTTTTTTTGCATAAAAAACCCCCCACAAAATGTTTCATTCTGGAAATGTCAGAACAGAACTTTTTGATTTTTCTATTTTGATTTTTATTTGCTTGTTTTCATCTGAAACAATTCAGTGAAATTCATTAAATATTTCAGTGAAGACACATTTGTATTTTTCAGCCAAAAAAATGTTTCCCAGCTTTAGGTCACAGTGCATTGCATTGTGACTCTTCAGTGCTTCCTAGTGTCTTATGGGTAGCCAAGCATATGGGCAGCCCTGGGTTTGCTCTAACTTATAGTCCCCTCTTTCCCTTTCCTCCCAATTCTGCCCCAAGAAAAGGGATGGGGGAAATGAGGCACAGACCCAGCCCCTAAATTATTTACTTAGGGATATAAATTTCCCAAAAGTATGTATGCTGCTTTATTTTTATCTTTAAAAGAATCTTCACTAAAACACATGCTATTTTTAGGCATGTCTGAGTCTGCTATTTTTGTAGCATTCTGGTTAATTTAAAAGAAAGGGGAGACCTGCATTTTCCCAACTTTCATGTTAATAGAGAAACAGATGGAAACTTTAAAAAGCCCAATGTAGAAAAAATATGGTTGCTTTGCTTCACCCTATTAATCTAAAATCTGGGTGCCAGCTGGGTAGAATTCAAGAGAAAGAGGTTTAACTCTTTTTGGCCTCACATAAGGTCACTTGTACATTTTCATGCAGATGTTTCCAGGGGGCATCTTTGTAGTGGGAGGGGCAGCATGGGAGAAAGCACAAAAGTGCTTGTTTGAAAACCCAACAAGTGGGCAATGGAGGCTGATATTCTGAGCTGGTCAGAGGCAGGAGTTGATATCTCAGTAGCAAATGACCATGTGAATCATTTCCTCAAGTTTCTCAGGGTCACGTGACTAGTGAAACATTGACTAGGGAAGACATTTCCCTATACAAATAATGATTTACGCTTCTATTGCTATTATTTTAATTCTTCTTCTTTTCAGATGCTGGAGCCTGCTAAGTCAGTTTGCAGCAGTCTCATCAGAGAAGTGCAGAACCCTCGGAACACCATCAAATCTGGCCACAGGGGAGTCATCAGTGATGTGACGTTGTCTGTCTTTGACCACAGCCATATGTGGGATCATTTTGTTGGTCCCAGATGTGAAGGCTGGCTGCACATTGACCCTGGCCCATTCAAAATTGGTTCAACAGAGCCCAAGAGCAGTACAGCAAATCAAAGCTGGGTTCACATGTGGTTGGGTCAGTTATAAGAGACTGGTTGTGGATGTTACCTGCAGACCAATCTTCACAATAAATCAATGTTTCAGAGAAATCTGAGCAGGGCAAGTGCACCTGCAACAGGTGCCTTGATGACAGGCATGCTTTTGGGTGGTTGAAGAGGTCTGCATATAGTGGTAGGCTCAGGTTTGCCCTGATCTTCTCAACCATTCTTGTCAAAGCATCCCCATGACGGATGTGTAGGGAAATGATCTTGCTTAATAATGGCGTGCCATGGTACTGGAGTGGGTCAAATTGGCCCAGTTATGATGGGCATGGTTGAATGTAGTTGTGTGTCAACCAATTTGATGTGAGATTAATAGAGCCAGACCGGAGCACAGTATCCTGCTGCACAGTATGACAGAGAGCTACACCAGCTGATCAGAGGATTTGAGCATGCAGTGCCGGCCAGGTTGCTTAGAAGGTTGTTATGCATCCTCACCTTAGCCACAGTTTTCCACAGATGGTTAAGATATGTGTGGGATATATCTAGGGTTCATTTAAGAAAAACTGTGGGGTTCATGTTTCAGTTATTTACACCTTTGTGTTTTACAGACAGACGAAAAGGTCTAGTTTAGCTACAAGTTGTCAAGCTAGACCAGGGGTCGGCAACCTTTCAGAAGTGCTGTGCCGAGTCTTCATTTATTCACTCTAATTTAAGGTTTCGCGTGCCAGCAATACATTTTAACATTTTTCGAATGTCTCTTTCTATAAGTCTATATAATATGTAACTAAACTATTGTTGTATGTAAAGTAAATATGGTTTTTAAAATGTTTTAAGAAGCTTCATTTAAAATTAAATTAAAATGCAGAGTCCCCCGGACCGGTGGCCAGGACCCAGGCAGTGTGAGCGCTACTGAAAATCAGCTTGCGTGCCACCATTCGACACATGTGCCATAGGTTGCCTACCCCTGCGCTAGACAAAGAAATCACAGGGTGCTCTGACTTGGTGCAGGTAGAAGCCCTGCACGGAGCTACACCAGGAGCAATGAGAGCATCAAGCCACCTTTGCCCAGACACCCCTCATGAGCACGTTTCTTCATTATTAGCCTGCCCTCAGGGACTGGCCCAGTATTTTTCTCACCTACAATACAGTACAAAGTTCTTAGGGTTAGAGTAAGA
Organism: Mauremys mutica; assembly: GCF_020497125.1. Taxonomy (NCBI): domain Eukaryota; kingdom Metazoa; phylum Chordata; order Testudines; family Geoemydidae; genus Mauremys; species Mauremys mutica. Next base: position 117,094,594 of record NC_059072.1, read on the forward strand.
CTTACTCATAGCTCTGAGTATGAAGTGGTGCCTGGCTCTGCCAGTCCAGGAATAGCACCAAAAATGAATTGTAACTCAGGCAACCTCGAGTCACAGCTTCCCCTGAGCTCCTGTGTTGCACAAGATGAAAGAGTAGAATTCAGTGCTTTGGCCCATTGCCAGACACAGTGTATACCTTCCCTTAGGCCCAGCATGGAGGAGCAGTGGCCTGACTGACCCTGTTCTTCCCCTCCATGCCCCGATTCCTGATCCAGGCAACCCCTACACAGCTTTAAGGTTGGATGCAATGGAGTGGGGCTTACTGCTTTTATTTCTCTACCTCGCGCCATGTTACAATCAGGCCTATACTTTTTATTTTAAAACCTCCAGTGTACACTGTTTCATTTCAGCCAAACTTTATTTTAACTGACTTTTTTTCAAATTTGAATTATTTACATTTTCATTAAAAATCTACTCAAGCTAAAAAAAAATTAATCTTTTTCTTCTTCCAAAGTCCTGCTGTTACTCCCCAGTGTTCATGTCAGACTTAAAGAGTAATTAAAATAAATATCAAGTGCTACTGAAATTATTAATAAATTATACAATTTACATTCAATTGTAAGTGGAAGAATGCTTGCACTTCCCTTTTAAAAAAGCAGCATGGTACCAGACGGGAAGGAAGTGTGCTAATTACAGTGCCTTCATGAAGCTTTAGAATTCATGACTGAAAAGTTGATCACAAGATGCAAAGGAGACAAAGTAAGCATTTTAATTTTTTATACCTCAGCATTTCTAATCCCAAAGCTTGCTATTAAAATTTATAACAAAATTTGCCTCATGCTTTTCCAACATTTTGATATTTCATTATCTTTTCCATGTAGAAGAGTTATAGACATTTAGGGCTAGATTCTGATCTCATACCAGTTTTCATTGAGATAATTCCATTGATTTTACTGGAGTTACTCCTGATTTATACTGGTTTAACTGAGATCAGTTTCTTTTCTAAAAAAAATCCTAACATATTTAATTGCTTTTTATCCATATCATGCCTCTTTGGATCAATGACTGGGCAACTTGAATACTGGAATTCCAGCCAACAATGGTTTGAGCATACAGGACAAAAAGCAGAAGTTTCTTAATTTTATGAAGAGGCAACAGAACCAGAGTATGCTTCTCTCCAGTGATTCTGTCCATTGTTACATCTGAGAGTGAATGTGAAGGTATTTATCCATCTTGCTTTTTTAAGTTGCTACTTAATTTGGAAATTATAGTGTCCTTTAATAAAAGACCGAGAAGAACACCAATGTAATATATGAAGATCTAATTCTTAGATAGTTTCTGTACAATTTTGCTTGCACAGATATGTTTAACTAGCATATAATTATTCAACTTCCTATAAGTGTGTAGTTGTAGCCAAAATACCAGTTCCCCACAGTTGCCATTGTCTGTCTTGTCCTCCGTCTACTCCCCAGTTCATACTCCCAACTCCCTTCCTCTCCAGGCTTCTGTCCCCCCTGCCCTGCATCTCTTTTCCTCACCCCTATTCCTCACCCATCTGCATTCAAATCAAGCAACTTCCTCCTTCATTCTCCCTGGGCTCCTGCAGCAAGAGAATTGAGAGCACAGGTGAGACACTGTCCCCCACTGTCCGTCCTAGTGCCAAAGTGGTCCCCAGTGGCTGGGAAAACCAACTGCAGGAAAACCCCTGGCTCAGCCCTGGAAGCCTTAGGCAGGAGCTTACTCATTCACTCTGTGGGGACGGTGCAGTCACAGTTTGGTCAGCACTAGCAGCTGTGAGGGGATGGAGCATGCCCAGTGAGAATGGACTCTTCAGAGAATTTAACAGCCAAATTCTAATAAGTCTTTATTTTGAAGTCCCTGCAGTAGCAATAGATTAATACTGTTTATATTTAGTTATAATTTAAATATTTGTTATTCTGTGTATTGAGAAAAATGGGAACTGCCCCTTTCTGAATAGGGTGGGGGCACAGTGAGTGAGCTACTGCACAGTCTAGAGCACGGATATCAAAAGTATGGCCTGCAGACCGGATCTGTCCCATGAACAGAGATGAAAGTAAGCCGGTATGCCCCGGTATGGTGTACCGGCAAGAGCCGGTGTGCCCTACCAGGGAGGATCGGCTTCCTCTGGCAGCAATTTAAAGGGCCTGGGGCTCCCAGTAGCAGCTGGAGCCCCGGGCCCTTTAAATTGCCGCCAGAGCCCTGCTGCCAGAGCCCTGGGGAAGTGGTGGCAGGGCTTGGGCGGCGATTTAAAGGGTCTGGGGCTGCGGCAGCTGCTACCACCCTGGCTCTTAAAATAGCCACCGAAAACCTGCCGCTGCCTCCCCAGGGCTCTGGCAGCAGGGCTCTGGGGACGATTTAAAGGGTCTGGGGCTCCGGTAGCCACTACTGCCCCAGGCCTTTTAAATTGTCCCCGGAGCCCTGGGGTAGTGGCGGTGGGGCTCTGGCGGTGACTTAAAGGGCCCAGGGCGGTAGTGGCAGCCAGAGCCCCGGGCCCTTTAAATCACCACCCGAGCCCTCGGCTGCTGCTGCTACCCCAGGGCTCCAGCAGCGGGGCTTAGGTAGTGATTTAAAGGGCCTGGGGCTCCCACTGCTGCTACCCTCTGGGGCCCTTTAAATCATCACCGGAGCCCCACTGCCAGAGCCCTGGGGTAGCGGCGGCATGGCTCTGGCAGTGATTTAAAGGGCCAGGGGCTCCTGGCTGCCACTACTGCAGCAGAGCCCCGGGCTCTTTAAAACTCCGCTAGAGGCTGGGCCCCCAGGATAGCGGCAGCATCGGGACCCCCCCTCCGATGGTGATTTAAAGTGCCCAGGGCTCCACTGCAGTAACGGCAGCTGGAGCCCCAGGCCCTTTAAATCACCCCCGGGGCTCCCAGCCGCCTGTGCAGCTGGTAGCTCCGGGGGTGATTTAAAGGGCCCGGGGCTCCCAGCTGCTGCTACCACAGCCCCAGCCCTGGGTCCTTTAAATCCTGATTTCAAGCACATGGGGATTTAAAGGCCCCACTTCTTCCAGTTGAGACCCTGCCCCTTCCTAAAGACTCCGGAGTACTGGTAAGTCCTTTAAGTTACTTTCACCCCTGCCCATGAAACACTTTCATTCAGCCTGCAGACTTTGCATGAATCTACAGACTTGTCGGCATGACCCCAGAGTCTGCACTACAGGGGTATGATTTGCAGAGCACACCAGTGTGTTGCACTCTAACTCACCGGTGTAGTCCAGGCTAGCGTGCACTGATGTAGTCCTGTTTCAAGCAGGGCCACATCAATGTGCACTGAGGAATGTTTAGTGTGCACCAGCAGGGTCCACACAAAGGTACTTAGAGTGCAACATTGGTGTGCTCTAGTCTAGTCCAGAGTCTAGTGCAGCAATCCAACAAAATCTCACATACAGGTGTAGAACCACTTGGTCCCGTTTAAGAGGCATCGGAGAGGTGTACGTCTGATGGAAACTGGTGCACGTCTAGATGAGGAGAGTAGATACCCCAGCTTGGCAAGTCAAACAAAACTAAGTTTCAAATAAGTCAGAGGGTGAATGTAAGTAATTACTAATATGGTTTATCTTAATGTAGATCTATTTTAATAATTTTTGCTGAATGTGGCCTGTACCAAGTATCAGAGTATCAGATCAGACCTGTTGTATGAAATGAGCTCGACACCCCCGTCTAGAGTGTGTGCTGCTGCTATAAGAGGAGGCTAGCCTGTTCTGTGTCCTGAGGTCCCTGCCTAAATGAAGCTCCTATAGAAAAAGGTTTGAACTCCTAGAATAAACCATGTTCTCTTTGAACAGATGGGTGTTACGATTGAGGGTATAACATTGACTGAACATGTGCAAGCTGTGATTTGTCAAAGGCTAATAATTTGGCCAGGTTTGGGCAGATCCTCACAAGGGAGACAAGAGGCACATTCCTGACACAAACTCCACCCTCCTGATAAATTTCAAATCCCTGGTCCAAAGCATGATGGCGCTAGAATTTCTCCATAAAATAATTATGACTTTTTTTTAACATGGGCAAAATGGGGTATTTTTCCCTAATCTTGTTCTCTGAAACAGGTGAACCATTTTAGCCGTAAATTTCTAAAAGTTTCTGAGGCAGACGTCAGTATGGACAACGGCAGCCCAAATGTTTTAAGTGGCGCAAAGTGATAAACAACTGAAATGGCCTTATAATGGTAAATGTCCATCAATCTCAACTGTAGGTGGTGCTACCTGCTCCGCCTGTAGTAACACACAGGAAGAGTTTTAAGCTTTTGTTTGAAGAAATATTAAAACAATAAAATTCATTTAATTATAATCAGGGACAAACTAATACAATCAAGAGCCCTTTCCATGTCATTACACAACCTCACTCCCACACATCCCAGGGCTTTGTCTCAGTGGCCTCACATTATGGCCCAATGCCCACTTGGAATGACAGGAGATCCAGTCTCTTAAGGTGGGGCAGCATCAAAGACCAGTGTTGGGACAGCAGGGGTTTTCTTACCTCAGTATCTCCAGGAGGAGGCACAATGAATGTGTCCCATGCTTACCACAGCAGCTAGGGTGTATCTGCTTGTGTGGGCCTGCTGCATTCTTCTCTTCCTGTCACACATGCAGTCCTCTACTGGGGTGGTATTGGCATGTGGTCTAGGGCAGTAGTCTTGGAGTTAACACCTGACTGAGATTAATAGGGCCGTTCACATCTCTCAGAGCTCGTGTTTCAGGCTGTTTGCAGACTCAGGATACATCACTGCATTGGTTATGCTCTCTTCACATATTTGAGCTTTTCTTTATAAACATTAGGTCTCAAAAGCTTCTTTTTTTTTTAATGAAAGCTGAGGCATGGACATATAGTGCCTTTGTGGTAATTCAGCCCTGATTATAAGTCTTCATTAAGAGATACAGCCTTAAAAAAAGAGTTCTTATAGCTTGTTACAGCACATTGTCAGGCTTACAGTTCCATAGAAAACTTTCCCTTTCTTACACGCTCCTACTTGTAACCTTGAAAAACATGAATTCTTCCTCAGTGATTCCTGGAAGCAGCCTGTGAATGGGAGCATTCCTAAATTCTCTTGGTTTCTTTTGGAGGTTGAAGGGCGTGCTTGTGTTCATTGTGGATAAAATGTGGTTTGCAGGGTGCTTATGCATAGGGAAGTATGCTGTGGCTCACCTCCCTAGGAACATTCTAGAGAAGGCCGGGGGAAGGGGGTGAGCTCAGCATGTGGAATGGAGAACTATGAGCATGTGATAAACAAATCCATATATGGAAAGGTTAACTCTTATTGGTTAGAGGTTCATGTTATGTAACTTGTTATGTAACTTGTTATGCAAGTGCCATGTGCTATAAAATAGCAAGGGGTGGGGCTCTCTGCTGGAAGGACTCTGCCTGATTTTTGTACCGGGGTTGTCCTTTTGTACATATTGAATAAAGCCTTGTTGAATTGAATCGAATCGTATCGCATTGAATCAAATCGCATCGAATCGAAGTCCCTTGATTCTACCCAGCATCAGACTCATTGGGAACCACAAAATCCCAACAAGGTACATTCATTTTATAGATTATATAGCCCTCATTACCACTCCTAAATTGCTTAATATTATCATATTATAGATGCAACCAAAAATATTGTCATATGAACGACATAGATATCTATTCAGAAAGAACATCTGTGATAATGGCCAGTGCTGGATGCTCAGTGAAGGGCCCCCTAATGCACTTAATTGTCCCACATATTAATCTGTTTAGTGTCATGAATCATGAAGCTTTATAACATTTACTCTTTTATTGTATTTAAACGTGGTTACTAAATGTATTTCTTTTATACACTAACAGTTTTTTGAGACATGAAGTATTTTGCTTTTGCTAAATGTTAAACAAAATAATCCCTTCCTATATTTTGGAAAATTCAAAGATAAACACATCAAATAGCAAACATGTAACCATTTGTGGATATAAGTGTTTCTAAGGCTGTTAATCTCCATGAAACATTTTCTTCTTTAAACAATTTTAACTTCAGAAGAGCAAAATTTCTTCTTGTCCAGAAGAAGCAGTAGTGAACCGAGAATACATCTAGACAAATAATCATATCTGACTTAATATTGTTGGCGCCTACTGTTTATTTTTACCTAGAGGGGCATTAACCTTAGTTCCAAAGAGCTTATCTAAAAGTTTCAGAATTTATATTGAGAGTGAGAGAGCTGAGGATGTGGAATTTTGAACCCTGCTGGAACTTCACTGGTTCTGCATTTAGAACAGACTTGACCTTTCTCAGGCTCGGGTTCTGTGCTAAATGTTCACAAGACCATTTAAATGAAGAAAAAAGAAAAAGAAGAAAAAACTCTTCTGCCCTTGACTGAGAATATTTGGTGTCCTCATTTTTCATATTGCTAGACTATTCCTGCCAAAAAACGAGCATTGTTTTGCTGTTTCTATGGTAAACACGATTAAAAGTATGTTCTGTTGCTTGACTGTTCTGTGTAGTATATTCATGTGATGGTGCTTGTGAGCCTGTTTTTGAAATTGTTTAAGTGCATTCCACTGCGCCCCTCCATTGTAAAGAAAGGGTTGGAAAGACAATATTTTTCCTTTGATTTTTTTCCTTCCTTTTCTTTGATTTTAAGCTCTTGCTCTAGTTGTGTTGTTACAGATAAGACCCAAATGAGGCAAATGGATGTTATCTCCAAACCAGCCAGTGAGGCCCTTATTAAGTAAATGTACAGTAATTTAGGACAGCCTTGATTATCCAAATATGATGAGGGAACACTCAATAAATTCTGATAATCAAGGTTTCTGATGAGGGGATTTTCAAAGTAATTCATAGAGTTTACAGCCAGAAGTAACCACCAGATCATCTAGAATTTTCTTCATAGATGTGGAGTACACAGCTCTTTTTAGGATCATTGAGTTTTTTATATTAGAATCTGGACTATATCCATGGTCCACCCATCCTGGTACATTTTGGGATCATTGAATGTTACCTCCCAGTAGGCCCAATTCCACCAACCCTTAATCATGTGTGCAGTCCCATGGATGTAATAAAATAACAAACTAAAACATCATTCTTCTGTTTAGTTCATCCATTGACTTAAGATAAAAAAATTCCAAAGTGCCTTAGGAGCCTAAGGTTCATTTTCAAAAATGTCATAAGGCCAAATTTACAAAGGTATTTAGGTGTATAAAGATGCAGATAGGCATCTCTATACCATTGTAAATTTGGTTTTTAGGCAATTAGTATCTTAAATTCCATTGATTTTTGAAAATGACAGTTATGCTCCTAAGTGACTTAGGTGCTTTTGAAAATGTTATCGTTAATGTAAAAAAGCTGCCATCCTGATAGTGTATTCCAGGCAAGAAACCTGAAGAACAAATTAATGATAATGGACCAAATTCTGCTTTGTGACACTATTATTAATCAAAAGTAATTCCACGAGTTTCAGAGGAGCTACTCCCACTTTATGTTGGTGTAACTGAAAATAAAATTTGGCCTATATTTAGTATAAAATCACTAAATTCTCGATTATAATGTTATATTAAATTAAAACTGCAATCTAATGCAGTACTTGTGTCAGAGATAGTCATATAATCTAGTTAAAAAAGAGCACACTTATAAATGGCTTATACCTTAAATATTATATAAACATAAAGGCATAATTAGCAATCAAGTGAGAAGCCACCATCTTGATGGTCTACTACCATCAATAACAACACAGCAGAGCATTTCTGATTCCATCCAATAGAGAGTAATGGTGCACATACCTAGTGCATCTGGTTCATTATGCTAAACAAAGGAGAGTGAACTTCTTGCCTCAGTGATGTCAATGACAAATCTACTATTGGTTTCAATAGGGCCAGTATTTCCCCTGGCAAGTTTTATATTTCTAAAGTAAAGGCCAATTAATTAGCCTTTACTCTTGCACTCTACCTGAAATTCCCAAAGACAGAAATGTCAAATAACCATGGTTATCTTTGAATAGGATAAAATATTAAGTTATTAGTTTGAGAAAAGACAGTTGTTGTCATTGTTGTGTACTGTGGCTTTGCTTAAAACTCAAACCCAAACGTAAACCTTCCTGAATACTGGAAGAAGCTACATTAACTTTAAAACACCCTGATTTGGGTTTGGTTTGCACTTTTGGTTTCAACAGTGAAATGCTGAAACACCATGGGAGAGGCTGCTGTCCTGAGCCCCCAGATTCTGCAAACACTTAGGTTTGTGCTTAGTGAAAAGTCCCATTGGAAGTGAATAGATGGGTTAAGTGTTTGTAATATAGGAAAGCTAATATTTATAGTCTAGCTGGAAGCAAGAAGTAATAAAAATCTCATAAGAGCCTGATCTCTTAGGTCAGATTTTGCCATGCTTACCTCAAGCTGAGTAACATCTTACTTTGTGAGTAACTTTTAGTTACATTAACCTGAGGTAAGAGTGGCAGAACCTGACCCATAGATAATCAGTGCAAGTTTGCATTTGTTTTAAACTGAAGAATTTTGGATCAGCCTGTCAGCTCTTGGGTGTTTACACAGTCCTGCAAATTTCCTGTGGTTTGTCTGTTACCAGTTTCAATTTTAGTGGGCATCTAGAGAGATCTGAGTTCTAGTCTACTCTCTACTATAGACTTACTGTGGGTGTTTGTAGTGCTCTGAGATCCTCAAATAAAAGGAACTTACAAAAGTGTAAATTAATTGTTATTTTATTATAATGGCATAGGGGCTTCAGAATAGATGGGCATCAATCAAATAATGGTTCATTGAGAGAGCATTTCAAGGGTTATTTTTTTCTCTCCTAATTTATCTTTCTGGCTCCCTCTAATTAGTGTTGAAGGGAATTACTGCCATGTATTGAGAGAGAAATATATATCCAGCTTATTGTTTGGCACATGACCAAACCCCAAACTATAACATACTGTGCTAGATTAATTCCAAAAGCAACAATTCATCCATAAAAGACTTAGAAAAAATCCATCAATCCATGAAAGAATAATTAGAATTCAGACAGTGAAAGTATTTCCTATCAGAAATGATGTATTGTTTTAAGAATGCATTTTTAAACTACAGGCCTGATTTAGTTCTTACATATAGCAATTTTACAATGGTGTAATTCCACTGACTTCAGCAGTATTACATTCAGACTGTGATCATGATAAGTGAATGGAGAATTGGGCCCCATGTATTTAACATTGGCATGTTAATGAAATCTAGAATAGCTTTAGTATGTTAATCTTGTATTATGTGATTTAAACTTAGCTGTTCCACTATCAAAATATGGTGGTGCCCTAAAACAACATGGAAGAAAATATTGACCAGGGATGGTAGTAACAGCATATTAAGTGGGAATATTAGGAAGGCTGAACTCCAGAGTTAATAGGTGTAGCAGCACCTTTTAAATGGTGATAAAGGGCCTAATTCTGCAATGTAGTGAATATGAGTGTGCTCAGCACAATACAGGAGCCACTCGGGTTTGTTGCATCAGTTCTGTTGACACATGCTGTCCATCTTACAGGGTGTGTCTCAAGCCAGTTGATTAATGTTTTGATAATCACAAACATGTTTTGTTCCAGTTAGTCTTTGTGACAGTTTAAATTCTTGAAAGCTGCTAGCCTTTCTTTGCTGTAGTTTAGGAAAAGAAATAGATATGTCTGCTAGTGTAAATGATTCATATTTCTCTATTTTATTAAGTTGGATATCCTATAGTACAGATGTCACCCTATACATTTTCATAAGTATAACAAGCTGAATGATGATTAATGCATATACTACAGCCACGAGTCCTTTTAAAATGCATTGCTCTGCACCAAATTATATGGTGGAAAACTGCTGAGATAGGGAGCAATGGACCCACTGTACTTGAGCACTGGCAGACAAGGAGTTAATTCCCTGCTCCTGTCTTCTGCAGACAAGCCCTCTACAGGTGACTAGGTGCAGTAATTAGGAAGGCTTGGTGGCTCATTCAGGAGCTCAAGGCAAAACCAGAGAACTCTGCAGAGATAGTTTGCTAGCAATTATAAGGAGGACTTCCTTAATTTAGGAGAGTTTTGTATGACTGGATGTGTTTTTAAAAGTAATTCAAACAGAAGTTACGGGCTTGATGCAGAAATTACTGGGTAAGGTTCTATGATATGTGTTATGCAGGAGGTTAGACTAGAGCCTCACAATGCTCCCTTCTGGCCTTAAAATCTATTGATATCTCACAGCTAAGGGACCACATATTCCTGTTGCTGGAGCAAAGCTATTTTTGTGCAGATGTAAAAATCATTTGTTTGTTTGATTTTACAGATGAGCTTAAAGTGTATGATTTGGATCCACTCTTCCCCAAAGCATAAGGGATCTGTGGGTTTTGCTGTGGCTTATCCCTAATTATGATGGGGGAAGGGCAGGGGGAACAGGCTTTGGGGTGGGGTGGGATGGGATGGAAAAGGTGGTGGTGGTAAAAATCTGTTGCTCTTAAAGCATGATAAGGAAATAATTTATATCTTGTAGGACCAGGTTGGTTTGAACCACAAGGCTTTGTTTAAACAGTTGCAGGAAAAAAATTCTGTAATAGCTTGTCTTTAAAGGTTCCCTCAAAATTAACATTTTTGGTGACTTGTACTGGATTTGGCTAATGTGGGTGCAAATGTTATGCTTGTAGTTAGGAGAGTGTTTTAAGAGCCACTAAAGTTCACTCTGGGTGTCTCTGGTGACTGTCACAGGTGAAATAGCACTAACAAATTACTTGGAGTCAATTAACAGGCTGAAGCAACCTTGACTGTTCTCCCTCTTTTTACAGGAAGACTGAGCCTCTGTTTCTATTGTGAACCAAAGTGGTCTTCCTAATTAGTGGTGATCATTTATTACAGACTTTTTAGTAGACACCTGCTGCTCCTCAAACGTAAGTGACTTAGTAACGTAAGTAAAAGGCAACCGAAATTTGATTGCATTTAGCGTTGTAAAATCAAACTTCTTTGAGGTTTTGTGAAAACAAAAGTCCTCTCATTTGCCCCTGGTAGAGAGAGTGCAATTTCAGAGCTAGTTGGAAAAAAAAATAGCAAAATAATCGGGTGGAAATATTCAGTTGTTTGTCTTACAGGGTTCAAAATAGACCTTTCTTTCTAAATCTACACTGTAGTTTTCATTTACGAAAAGCTCATGTCTTCTGGTAAGAGAGTGCGCTTTCTTAGTAAATGAGAGCTTGTGATAACCAAAGTTAAAAATTTTGCAAAAATAGACATTTTGATGTGGAACTTCAAATGAACATTTTGTGGAAAAGTTTCAACTCAGGGCATATTTGACCCTTTTTTGACCAACCCTCCCACTCATGCACTTTTTTTTTATGCACAGCTGTACTTGATTAATGTTGCTGTGTGTATTTTGTATGGAAACTCTTTGTGTACCCTGGGAAAGCTTCATGCTACTAAAGGGTGCAGAATTTTAGTCCTCTTTCAACAGAAACACTACAGCACTGGAAACAGTGATATAAGTTCCCCATCCTGGTATTTTGCCTTATCTCTGACTTTGGGTGAGAGGGTAAATCTTTCTCAAAGACCTGTCAGTCTTAAGCATCATTTGAAAAGAAGGATTCAACAGATTTCAATTGTAAAAGCATTTTAATTTTGTTTTCCAAAAATCATCTACCTAGTAACTGGGAGCTGGGTTTGGACTGACTGTGTCATATAGGCCCCTAACTAAGCCAGTACATTGTAATTGCTTTCATGATTGGCAAACCTTAAATGGTTCATGCTGGGTCTTGATACACAATCAAACATTCAGATGTCCATCTGACACAGTTCTGCACAGTTGCCTGTGGTCCTGTAAAAGCAGACTTCTTCTCAGGACTTTTTCATTTCTGGTTCCAAACCCGACCAGAACAGGGAAGTGTAATTAGCCAAAAGGGGGGGGAACATTTTTTTTCAGTGTCTTAGTTATCTCAGCACTTTCAAACTTATACAGAGATTCCATTTTGAGAAGCTTAGGTAAAATGTAAACATTTCTATAATGTATTGCTACTCCAATGAATCATGGAGAGCACTGCAAACAAACTTTAATCAAGTGACTGGTAGTATATCTATCATTGCTCTCTACTGTGTGGAATTTGAACTCTACAACAACATGTCTTAAACACTACAGTGCTGACAACTGACAGAGATTACCCTTTAACTAAACTCCCTTTTTGAAGCCCAAGAGTCTGAGTTCTATCCCTTCTCTCATCAAGAAGTTCCAAGTGGCCGTGGTGTGCAGATTAAAGACAACCATGTACTAATGAGATGTTTCTAGATTTATTACAAAGATCTAGTGACAGGAAAGCATTGGACTTTCAGATAAAATATGCATTTTTCTGAATTATGCTACAGTAGAACCTCAGCTACAAACACCTCGGGAATGGATGTTGTTCATAACTTTGAAATGTTCAAAACTCTGAACAAAACGTTATGGTTGTTCTTTCAAAAGTTTATAACTGAACATTGACTTAATACAACTTTGAAACTTTGCAGAATTAAAATGGGGCTCTTAACCATCTTAATTTAAATGAAACAAGGACAGATACAGTTTCCTAACCTTGTCAAATCTTTTTTTAATCTTTCTCTTTCTTTTTTTAGTAGTTTACATTTAACACAGTACTGTATTTCAATTTTAAGTTATTTCTTTTGCTTCTTTTTAATGTTAATTATTCATGGGGAAAAATGCCAATACAAAAACCCACTGATTTAAATGTCCATTCAAATAGCACTAAGAAAAATGCTGCAGCAAGACATACTGGCACTAGTCTTTATAATGACAATTAAAATATCTATATATAGCCAAACTTAACTTTCCTGCTTAAGTGTACTACAGGATAAACTAAGTAGACTTGAAAAAATCTTTCAAGATTTTAACTTTGCTTTTTCTGTAACCAACACACCGCTTATAGGAGTTCCTTTTGATCTCTCTTGTACAAACCATAGATGCATTGCCTTACCAAAATCAGTGGTGGCAACAGCTTTGCATACAATACACCTGCTTTTTACTGCTCCACTGTCTTGGGCTTCTTTTGCAAATTGCTTTATTTTTTCTTGGCTTTTCTGAATATCAGTGATGGTTGATTTCTGGATACTATATTCTACAGCTATGTTGCTGAGGCTAACACATTGTTGAGGTTTTTTAATATTTCTAGCTTTGTGTCTATTGAAAGTGTGACACGTTTGCACTTTCCATTACTTGCCATTTTGTTCAATCATACTTTTTTTTTCTCTCTGCTGTTGCCTGATTGTGTACTTCCAGTTCCAAATGAGATGTGGGATTGACCACTTAGCTTGTTACCCTGGTATTTGTATCTCCGAGGTTCTAATGTATTTAGTAACTTGATTTCTTGGGTCTAGTTATAAGTCTCTGGCTTATACCATTTCAGCATGGATGCTGTCCCATCAGGAAGTTATTTTATTAAACATGGATCCTGTTTGTCTTAGGCCTTGTCTACACTACAAGACTATTTCGAATCAACTTAGTTCGAATTTGTGGATTCGACCTTATGAAGTCGAATTTGTGTATCCATACTAAATACACTAATTCGAATTTCTGAGTCCACATTCACGGGGCCAGCGTCGACTTTGGAAGCGGTGCACTGTGGGAAGCTATCCCACAGTTCCCGCACTCCCCGCTGCCCATTGGAATGCTGGGTAGAGCCCCCAATGCCTGCTGGGGGAAAAAATGTGTCGAGGGTGGTTTTGGGTAAGTGTCGTCATTGAACCGTCAATCACAACCTCCCTCCCTCCCTCCCTCCGGGAAAGCGCCTGCGGGCAATCTGTTCGTGCACTTTTCTGGTCAGTGACAGCACGGACGCCACAGCACTGCAAGCACGGAGCCCGCTGCGATCATCGCCGTTTTCTCCTCCTCACACTTTATCGTCCACGTCTTCCACAGTCAGCTGCTGAGAAATTGGGCTACTTTTCAATGGTGCTGCAAGCACTGGGGGACCATAGGGGACGTTTTACAAACATCAACGTCGGGTGGCCGGGCAAGGTTCATGATGCGTGTGTTTTCAGGAACTGTGGGCTGCTCAGACGCCTGCAGGAAGGTAGTTTCTTCCCAGACCACGAAATAACTGTTGTGGATATGCAGATGCCTATAGTCATCCTCGGGGACCCAGCCTGCCCGCTAATGCACTTGCTCATGAAGCCCTATACAGGCGCCTGGGACAGCGACAAGGAACTCTTCAAATACCAGCGAGCAGCGAGACCTGTGACTGTTCAGTTTCTTTACAGAGAAGCTGAACCTGCCCCTGTTTCTTTACCCAGTTACTGTTGACTCTCCTCTTCGGTTACATACCCCGTTCACCCCGTTACTCCCACTTCCAGCACACGTGTAAAAATAAAATACATGTCCCATTATTACTTAACAAAGGTTTCTTTATTCATGACTGTTCGTGAAAGGGTTGAAACTGGGACGCAGGCTGTGCTGGGTAGGGTGTGCGGTGATGTAAAGACCGCCTCTAAACTCAAGGAATGACAGGCTCCTGCTCCTAGAGCGGTCCGCAGTGCCGGAATGCTTCTTTCAACGGAGCCTGCCATCCCTCTTTATGGAATTCTGTGTGCGGGCGGATATGTGACCTTGTGGTGGAGGAGGACGGATACAGATTCCTCAGCTGCGTGACTCAGCGGTCAAGGACCGCTGTATAAGATCTGTAACCGCCCTCCCCCGCTGCAAAGTCACATCTCCCCCGCCCACACAGATCCTGGAAACCACCTCCAAAAACCGACCAGGTTGCCTACTGACTGCACCGTGTGTGACCCGCTGCTGATCCTGCCCCCGTGTCTGTACCCTGGGAAAGGTGACTGTCCTATGCAATTAACCACCCCCTTCCCCACACCCCCCATTCGAACACAGTCTTCTTTGAAACAACATAACGGAAACAGTAATTAACAGCAAAGCATTTTTATTAATTAAGTAGACAGTTAGGGGATGGGACTGGGATTGGGACTACTGTGAGTCTGGAAGTGAAGGACTTCGGCAAATATAGGGTATGAGAGCTTTTGGGTACTTGAGCACTGTGCTGTGGTGCAGTGACAGTATTCACGTCCCCGGCCGCCCCTCCTCCTGATTATTTTCGGTGAGGGGGGTATGGGACTTTGTGGCGGGGGAGGGCGGTTGCAGATACACTGCAGGGGGGCTCTGTCCTCCTGCGGTCCTGCAGAACATCCACAAGGCGCCTGAGCGTGTCCGTGTGCTCCCTCACTAGTCCAAGCATTGTTTCAGTCGCCTACTTGTCTTCCTCACGCCACCTCTCCTCCTGTTCGCTGTGTGAGCGCTGGCACAGAGAGACGGTCTCCCTCCACTGGCTCTGCTGGTCCGCCTCTGCTAGGTAGCAGCCTATACGTTCCTCGAACATCTTGTCCCTTGTCTTTTTCTTTCGCTGCCTAATCTTCGCCAGCCTCTGCGAGGGGGATGCTGTGGCAGGTCTGGAGACAGTGGAAGCTGTGAGATGGGAAACAGGGAGTGAATTCCTTGCAAAGATACATTTTTGCGAACAATTAACTGAGTCTAGGCTGTCTCTGTGAATTCTGGGTTGAGACCCCTGTGCCTGCTGGGGCACAAATCATTTTCGTGGTGGATTCTGGGTAAATGTCGCCAGTCATTCCTTCCTCCGGGAAAGCAACGGCAGACAATCATTTCAAGCCCGTTTTCCCAGAATTGCCCTGGCATACGCCATAGCGTGGCAACCATGGACACTGTTTTGCCTTTTGTGTATGTCACCGTATGTGTACTAGATGCTGCTGACAGAGGCGGGCAAGCAGCGCTACACAGCAGCATGCTTTTGCTTTTGCATGACAGCAGAGATGGTTACCAGCCATATTGTACCATCAACCATACCATAAATTGGTAATAAGATGGTAATAAGATGGGCATGGTTACCTGTCCTTTTGCACTGCCCCATTTTGGGGCTGTCATAAGTGCCCCTGGCCGAGCAGCCAGGGGCGCAAAAGCAAAAAATTGGAATGACTCCCTGAGTCAATCCCTCCTTTTTGGTACCTAAAAATAGAATCAGTCCTGCCTAGATTATGGGCAAGTGTACTAGAGAACCACTGTATCATAGAACCAGAGAGCACAGCTGCTCTGTGTCCGATCCTGCATAAATTATGAGCTGTATGCTATTCACAGGGGGTGCTCCTGCAACAACACCACCTGTTCATTCCGTTCTTACCCCAGCCTTCCTGGGCTACCATACCATTTTCCCCCCACTTGTGTGATGAAGTAATAAAGAATGCAGGAATAAGACACAGTGACTTGTTTGTGAGAAATGAGTGGAAGGAAGCCTCCAGCTGCAATGATAGTCCAGGCAGGACATTAAGGAGTGTGGATGAAGGAGCCCATCATCCCTCTGCTAGTCCAGGGGCAATCGAATCTTTTATTTACAATGAAGGGTGGGGGCTGATGGAGCTCAGCCCCCTGTTGCAATGATGAGGACGGTTACCAGCCATATTGCACCATCTGCCATCAAAAATTAGGGACAGGCGCCCTTAATCGACCTTACTGATGCTAGTCGGCATGGTTACCAGCCCTTTTGCACTGCCCCATGTGCCAATAGGCTGATGGTACAAAAAGATGGAAATCCATCGTCATCATCAGGCATCCATAGCGTGGGGGGAGCAAGGATGTTGGTGTTGAGTGCTGCACCATCGCGTCTATCTGCAGCATTCAGTAAAGATAGGGTGACATGTAAAAGAGTCAACAGAGGATTGTTTTCACTTCTGGTGGTGGGTGGGGTGTGTGCGCAAATTGCCGAACTATGCCCTGACCCACCGCAGACACTGTGTTTGGCCCTAGAAGCATTTGGAGCTCATCCATGAATGCAAATACTTTTCGGAGACAGCAGGAACTGTGGGATACCTTGCGTCCTCATTCCCCCCTCCCTTCATGAGCGTCCATTATATTCTTTGGCTTTCTGTTACGCTCGTCACGCAGCTGCGTGCTGAGTCTGTGCTATGCCGTCTGTCCGTAGATTTCTTAAAAATACTTTGGACCAGGCGTAAAATTACAGTAATTACCCTAATTAGATGTAGGAGTCTCCGAGCGAGATCACCCTGAGGAGGGTCACTGAAGGAGATAGAGAGCGCATGCTGCATGAAAGCTAGCACGAACCAGGGCCCGATGCAGCCATCCTCGGGGAGGCAGTGCTCCCTGAGTTCCTCATGAAAGCCTCGCGCGGAAAACTGTGCTACCACGGAGCACCCAATAAGGCAGCTCTCCCCAGGAACCTCCTGCTGATGCTTTTCGATTAACGCAAGGAGAGCTTCGTGGAGATCTCCAAGGATGATTTCTGTTCTATCCCCATATCTAGAGAGCCCTCCTTTTCACACAGTTAAGATTCCTGTTATATTAAGAATAAAAGTTAACATGGTTAAAGCACTTACCGACTGCTCCTTCCCCTGATTCAGGATCCGGGTTCATGGCCGGGGAGGGTTGGTAGGGGATCTCCGTGACGGTGATGAATAGATCCTGGCTGTCGGGGACACCAGCGTTGTAAGCGCTCTCGCCAGCCTCGTCCTCCACAAACCCTTCCTCATCTTCCCCATCCGCGAACATTGCCGAGGAACTGTCCGTCGACACTGTCCCATCGTCAGAGTCCACGGTCACTGGTGGGGCAGTGGTGGCAGGCTCCGTAGCGTCCGTTTGCCGCTTTGATTTTTTGGTAGCCTTGTCTGGGGTCCTTGGTTTTCACGCGGCAATGCGTTGCATCCCGCCTGTATCCTCTGTCTCTCATGGCTTTGGAGACCTTCTCGTAGGTCTTCGCATTCCCTGTTTTGGAGCGCAGCTCCGAAAGCACAGACTCCTCGCCCCACACACCGATCAGATCGAAGAGTTCCCAGTCAGGCTATGCTGGGTCCCTCTTTCTATTCACAGATAACATGAACTCCTCTGCTGGAGAGCTCTGCATTGTTGCAGGTGCTGCGGAGTTCGCCCCGATGTCCAGCCAGGATGTCAGATTCAAAGTGCCCAGACAGGAAAATGAATTCAAATTTTCCCAGGTCATTTCCTGTGTGGCTGCTCAGAGCATCGAAGCTCGGACTGCTGCCCAGAGCGTCAACAGAGTGGTGCACTGTGGGATAGCTCCCGGAGCTAGTAAGTTCGATTTGCATCCACACCTAGCCTAATTCGAGCTAGCCATGTCGAATTTAGCGTTACTCCACCTGTCGGGGTGGAGTACCAAATTCGAACTAACGAGCCCTCTAGTTCGAATTAAATGGCTTCCTGGTGTGGACGGTTGAGCGGTTAGTTCGAATTAACGCTGCTAAATTCGAATTAAAGTCCTAGTGTAGACCAGGCCTTAGTATAAAAGAGCTACACATTTTCTGATTGCTAATCCTATCAGCCAGATGAGTACTTTTTCCTATTACTGGCCTATTATTTTTTTCAGTATATTTATGCCCTTTCCTCCACACAGGTTTCTATTTCTAACGGTGATTTTTCTCTTCTTTTTGAAAATAATCTGCTTCTAGGATGATGTTCTTGCCTAATGTACAAAGACCTTGATGAAATGCATTATGACACATTTCCTTAGCCACTATTTTTGTAAACAGAAAATGCCTCTCAGGAGTGCATCAGACTTTTGAACGCTGTTAGTTATGTGTTAGGGGGCAAATTCCAAGTTAAACACATTTCTCAAAAGCAGCACTTTTCTCTCTGTGCAGAGGAAAAAATGGATTATACATGTTTCTGTTTCATATAACACATCTAAACTTGCTGAGTTTACCTTCCATATCCCCAAATCCAAAGGAAACCTGAAGCTGGGCACTGTAACTATTTTTTTCAGCTCATTTTCTTTGAGGATTTTTCTGTTCTTGTGTGTTCAGCTTCGTTTTGGGTTTCCTTTATATTTGAAATGCAAATTGGTCAAATGGACCAGTACAAATAACCTTTCCTCCTAACAGAAACGTTTCTTAAGAGAACCTGACTGGAAGGAGATGGACACTAAAACTCCTTTTTTCCTTGAAAGAAAGGAAAAATGGAAGGAGAAGTAAAAAAGAATAAAAGCAAGGTATATACGTTAAGGCTCCAATCTGGCAAAGATTTATGTACATGCTTAAATTTATATATGTAATTGATCCCATTGACTTCAGGAGGACCACTACTGTATGTAAAATTAAGCGCATGCATAAATGTTTGCAGGATTGCAGCCTATAAATTGCAGTTAACAGAAAGTTGAGATATTAAATGTTTAAATATTAGAATTGGGCAAAAAATGAAAATCAAAATTTTTAAAGATCACCTGAGTGTTTCAAAGAATTTGTATTAGCTGTGCTTATACTTTTCTAGCATTTGACTTTCATTAACCTGTGAATGAATTTAACTGGCACAAATATTCATGGAAAGAAAATTTCAAAGTTGAATACACATGTATTCAAGGAAATTAAATTTTGCATTGGTATGCTAACGGTTCTGCACTCGCACTATTTGCATGCTAATCTAATCAGGGAGTGGAAACAATACCCTGGTGATTTATCTGACCAATTGAATCTCAAATATGCAGCTTGAATTCTGCATATCAAATACCTAGGATCAGTCCACACAGTTTATATAATAACTCTGAGATCACAATCCATTTCAAGATATACTATGCGCAGAAAGAGGCAAAATCAATCAAATCATTTTCACTCTGTTCTGTAACACAGGTCTGTGTGTTTGGGATAAATGGTTCTTTTTGGAAAATTAGCTTGCTTCAAATAGTGAGGGGATATCTCCAACTAAACAGGCTGGTGAAAAGTGTGAACATGTTGAAGAGCGTTGTGGAAGTGAAAAGACTAGTGAAAAACGGTGTGGAAGGGGAGGGATGAGGGAAGCAGGTGAAAAGCAATGGTATCTTTTATGTATCTTGTCTTGAACCCAGTAAATTCAAGCTGCAGCCCTAGCTGAGCATAATAATTTTTCTTTAGCAAACGTATTTAGATATTGGCTATCTGTGTCAGCCAGAATTGTTTATGCCCTGTTTTTCCATAACCGTGCACATCCAGTGACTGAGCCAAGCTTCCGAAGCTGAGAAGACAGATTGATTTCATATAGAAGCAGTTGAGAAAGACCACGCACTCTGTAAGCAAGAGGCTATTTACATTTTATGTCAATTACTGAACCGCGTATTTGCAGTACTCTTTAAGATGTGAATTTCTTCACTTGCTTTATTAAAAACATTTCATGTTGCTGAACATAATGTAATAGCATTCTTCTCTTAGGACTTCATAGTCCTCACTGTGATGCATGTCATGAGGTTTGGAACATCATAGCAACAGCAGGGACAGACCCTCTTGTTACAAAAGCTCATACAAAGGAGAGTTTCTGTTAGCAATAAAGTTCCTAAGAAAAAGTCAAGTAGTTCTTGTTCTGTCCAGTAGAGGACAGTGGTGCACACACATTAGTAGCTGTATAATTTTTAATTTTAGAACTGGAAATGATCCCAAATGCTGAGTCAATTTCTTTACACACACATTTGGAACAGCATTTTACTCATTATCACTAATTTAAATATGTTTCCAGTTAAATATTTTATATAAAATGTCAATCTGAGTTTTAAGATTTTTTTTTTTACATCAACCAGAAAATCGGTCATTTTGAAATAAATGTCTGCACAGTCGCATGTATGGCAGAACATATGAAATGCAAGTAAACTACAGTGGTTAGAGGAGGAATGGATAGGATTGTATTTAAACACAACAATGGTTCTTTGAATTGGCATATGTCTGGATGCTATTTGGTAATGTGGTATTTAAATCAGAACCACTGTAGATCTCATGAGATCCATTACTCATTAACTTCTGGGTATTCAACATGGGGACAATGACAATTCTTCCTTCATATATTCCTAGATGGGAGGGAGTTGCAGGGGTGCCTGTCTGTGAAAGGAGGCCTAGTACAGAAAAAGTTGTGGACAACTACATTTACTGACGAGATCCTAGCCCAATTCTGCAGTGCCTGGATCCAGTGTATTTACTCTACCTGTAACTTTTTTTCCCCCTCCTTTAGAAATTCCTACATTTTTTTTTCTGTTGCACAAAGGAAGAGTGATGCCTTCTTGTGAGGTGGGGGGGGTTCAAGGTGGAGCCATGTTAGGGGACTAGATAGCTCAGACGGTGATGACATCTGGAGACATTCATCTTAAGATTCCTGTTTTTGACACAGTCGTGAAAGTCACTGCCCTTTGTTAGTTTTTATGTTTCAGTAGCACCTAGTGGCCTCAGCCATGTTACCTGTATTGTATAAATGTATGGTAAATGACAGTTCCTGTACCAACGAGCTGACAGTTTAAAAGTCAAGACATAACTTGTAGATGAGACTAAAGAATGGGGAGGGGAGGGAAGACAGAGTAACAAAGCTAATAGGATGTTTATGTATATGCTTGTATATGTTCCTGAGGGCACATATACAAGCAAACATATACAAGCAAATAGACAAGCTTCCTGTTTTTCTAAAAAGCATATCTCAGTAATTTGAACACAGATCTCATTAGGAAGGATGCGAGATCAAGCTGCCCTTTCTGTGGCACCCAAATCCTCTCCCCTCCTGACTCCATCATGCACAGGCCCACTTACGGCCTGCTAGCCTGGCTACTTTTAGCAATAAGCAGTAGTGGCTCAGGAACTTTACTGGTTTGTCAAGATCTCCCCGTACACTGACACAAAATATTATTATTTTTTAACTCCCATATAAGGAATGTTTGGGGATGAATCCCAAGTCACTGTCTTGTGGTCTCTGAAATTTATTATTATTCCTGGCTATTTTGCTCCTCTTCTGTTAGCTTTCTTGAAATCTGACAATATTGCTTTATGGCCCTCTAAATTTATCAGGAGTGTCTTGGCTTCTGACCAAGAATCTTTGTGAGAGTCACTAGATTGTTCAGTGAAGTGAAATATGCAATGGCTCAAATATATTATAAGCTCACATGCTAGCTAAAAATTTTGGATACTGCTGGTCAGTGGTGCTGGAACAATTTTTATAGTGGGGGTGCTGAAGGCGGAAAACTTGTATTCAAGTTATTTCTACTTCAAGCCAGGGGCTGCGGCAGCATTCCCAGGGCCTCTAGTTCCAGCACCTGTGCTGCTGGTTTTTATGAAAACATTGCTTAAGCAAAGTTGGAATTAAACTGTTAATTAACTTGTCATCTGTTTGGGGGCAAGGGTCATTTTATGGCATGTTTGTATAAAATCTAACACAATGGAGCCCTAATGTTGTCTCTATCCAGCTTCTAGTTGGCCCCTGGGCCTGACTGGAGCTTCTGGATGATACTTTAGTATAAATGCACAATAATATTTAGAATTCTATAGAAATCTTATGAATTCAGTGAGTAATATTAGCAAGAAATCTTTCATATGTTACTTAATTAACATTAATTAATGACAAGGGGGATCCGGTGGACATAGTGTACTTAGATTTCCAGAAAACCTTTGACAAGGTCCCTCACCAAAGGCTCTTACGTAAATTAAGCTGTCATGGGATAAAAGGGAAGGTCCTTTCATGGATTGAGAACTGGTTAAAGGATAGGGAATAAAGGGTAGGAATTAATGGTAAATTCTCAGAATGGAGAGGGGTAATTAGTGGTGTTCCCCAAGGGTCAGTCCTAGGACCAATCCTATACAATTTATTCATAAATGATCTGGAGAAAGGGGTAAACAGTGAGGTGGCCAAGTTTGCAGATGATACTAAACTACTCAAGATAGTTAAGACCAAAGCAGATTGTGAAGAACTTCAAAAAGATCTCACAAAACTAAGTGATTGGGCAACAAAATGGCAAATGAAATTTAATGTGGATAAATGTAAAGTAATGCACATTGGAAAAAATAACCCCAACTATACATACAACATGATGGGGGCTAATTTAGCTACAACGAGTCAGGAAAAAGATCTTGGAGTCATCGTGGATAGTTCTCTGAAGATGTCCACGCAGTGTGCAGAGGCGGTCAAAAAAGCAAACAGGATGTTAGGAATCATTAAAAAGGGGATAGAGAATAAGACTGAGAATATATTATTGCCCTTATATAAATCCATGGTACGCCCACATCTCGAATACTGTGTACAGATGTGGTCTCCTCACCTCAAAAAAGATATTCTAGCACTAGAAAAGGTTCAGAAAAGGGCAACTAAAATGATTAGGGGTTTAGAGAGGGTCCCATACGAGGAAAGATTAAAGAGGCTAGGACTCTTCAGCTTGGAAAAGAGAAGACTAAGGGGGGATATGATAGAGGTATATAAAATCATGAGTGATGTTGAGAAAGTGGATAAGGAAAAGTTATTTACTTATTCCCATAATACAAGAACTAGGGGTCACCAAATGAAATTAATAGGCAGCAGGTTTAAAACAAATAAAAGGAAGTTCTTCACGCAGCGCACAGTCAACTTGTGGAACTCCTTACCTGAGGAGGTTGTGAAGGCTAGGACTATAACAATGTTTAAAAGGGGACTGGATAAATTCATGGTGGCTAAGTCCATAAATGGCTATTAGCTAGGATGGGTAAGAATGGTGTCCCTAGCCTCTGTTCATCAGAGGATGGAGATGGATGGCAGGAGAGAGATCACTTGATCATTGCCTGTTAGGTTCACTCCCTCTGGGGCACCTGGCATTGGCCACTGTCGGTAGACAGATACTGGGCTAGATGGACACTTGGTCTGACCCGGTACAGCCATTCTTATGTTCTTATTACTTTCATAGATTTTGGACATTTAAAAAAAGAAAGTAAACAAAGCCCATATAAAATATCACAAACTCCAGCAATCCAAAGAAAAGAAATAGTGCACTGTATGCAGGACTTGACATTAAGTCCTCAGATACAGGGATCAAAGAAGAGGTCACCACTGGATTCCTAGAAGGGAGTTTGTTTTAAAGAATGAGGATGTGATACCAATATCTGAATGTCTAACTAAAAGATCTAACAAATTCAGTCAGTCTGAGAAATAATCCCCCCCAAAATTCAGAAAATAAATTCAGGGTAAAGTAGGGCAAATCTTCACAATTTTTAAAACACACTCTTCAAAATTCAGCAAAAAATTATTATTATTGTCTTTTCTATCAAAAGTGCATTCACTTCTTCCTTAGGCTATTGAACCAGGCTAAATTTGCATCTTCTTTAAAATAAATTATTTTGGTTTTAAAATATATATATTTAAATGAACTAATCCCATCCAGAAAGACAATGATGAAGCTAGATGGAGCTACTATAAGGTGGGTGCATAACTGATTGGAAAACTGTTTCCAGAGAGTAGTTATCAGTAGTTCAGAGTGAACATGGAAGGGCATATCAAGTGGGGTCCCACAGGGACCAGTCCTGGGTCTGATTCTATTCAATATCTTCATCAATAATTTAGATAATGGCACAGAAAGTACACTTATAAAGTTTGTGGACAATACCAAGCTGGGAGGGGTTGCAAGTGCTTTGGAGGATAGAATTATAATTCTAAATGATCTGGACAAACTGGAGAAATGGTCTGAAGTAAATAGGATGAAATTAAATAAGGACAAATGGAAAGTACCCCACTTAGGAAGAAACAATCAGTTGCACGCATATAAAATGGAAAATGACTGCCTAGGAAGGAGTACTGCAGAAAGGGATCTGGGGATCATAGTAGATCACAAGCTAAATATAAGTCAACGGTGTAACATTATTGCAAAAAAAAGCAAACAGTGTTCTCAGATGTATTAGCAGGAGTGCTGTAAGAAAGACACAAGACGTATTTATCCCGCTCTACTCTTCGCTGATTGTGCCTCTTTTGGAGTACTGTGTTCAGGTCTGGGAGCCACATTTGAGGAAAGATGTGGAGAAATTGAGATCATCCAGAGAAAAGCAAGAAAAAGAATTCAAGGTGTAGAAAACATGACCTATGAGGAAAGATTGAAAAGAAAAAAAAGGGGGGGAGGGGCTTCTGGAGAGGAGAAGATGGAGAAGGGACATTATAACAGTTTTCAAGTACATAAAAGGTTGTTACAAGGAGGAGGGAGAAAGTTTGTTCTCGTTAACTTCTGAGGATAGGACAAGAAGCAATGGGCTTAAATTGCTGCAAGGGCGGTTTAGGTTGGACATTAGGACATTTAGGTAGGAAAAACTTAATTATCAGTGTGGTTAAGCACTGGAATTAATTGCCTAGGGATGTTGTGGAATCTCCACCATTGGAGATTTTTTTAAAGAGCAGAATAGACAAACACCTGTCAGGGAAGATCTAGATAATAGTTAGTCCTGCCTTGAATGCAGGGGACTGAACCAAAAGACCTCTTGAAGTTCCTTCCAATCCTACTATTCTATAATTCAATGAAAATGGCTTCTTCAGCAAAGGTCAGATACAGTTATAATTTTCAAATATTTAATTTTTACCTCCTCATCTGAGTTTGGGGGTGAAAGATTTAAATTTTATACACTTGCTGCTCAAGTTGAAACCTAGTTTTCTTATCTACCGGTACCTCATTTGTGTCAACACTTTTGCATGATTTCCAGAAGAAATAAAATATAGTCATTGCTTTGAATACCTCATCGAGGGCTTTGCCAAATATATTCCATTTAGGGGAGGAAGAAGTTTTACTGTATTCTTAAAAAAATTCCCATTATCAATAGCAGATCATACTTAGAGTGTATCATACTTAAAGTTCAAGCAACCTTCAAACTATATCCCTCATTTCAATAATATCCACTCCTTGGCTTTCATGCCAAGTAACCTCAAGTTCATCATTTTAATGTGAATGGCTGTCACTTCTAGTCTTCAGTTGAGACTCACTCTTTTACCAAAGCTACAGACAATACTTAGCCCTTTAAACCTGCTCATTTAAAGCAGTTTAATTCCAATTTTCAGTTAGTAATTCCTCCCCAATGGTTGGTATCTTAACCTCCATCTTAGACAAAAGATCTTCTTGTGCCTCAAATTTAACATTAATCCTTCCTTCTAATTCCTTAATCATCTCAAAGGCTGCATGAAGTGGAACTTCAGAGGATAAATCTCCTTCTAACACATTCCTGGCCGCTTGTCACAATTTAGGGATTGAGAAACCGCAGCTGCAAAATGACTGCCTGCAACTTCTTTCCCAGAAATATCAACCCCAGCAGCAAATAATGCCAAAGGTCTCTTGTACTTAATTAATCTCCCCTCTTGCCCCAAATCTTCTTACATTGCAGAGGTACAAAGGATCAGGCCATACCACTAGAAAGTCAGGGTATGACCACCCTGCAATAAAACACCTGTGGCTGGCCCGGGTCAGCTACTTGGACTCAGGTGACTTGAGCTGGGAGGCTATAAAATTGCAACGTCGATGTTTGGGCTCAGGCTGGAGCCCTGGCTCTGAGACCCCTTCAGGTGGGAGGGTCCCGGAGGCTGGGCACCAGCCTGAGCCCGGACGTCTGCGCTGCAATTTTATGGCCTCATAGCCTGAACCCGTGAGCTTAAGTAAGCTGTGCTGGGCTCGCCACAAGTGTCTTATTGCAGTGTAAACACACCATTAGTGCCCCAGGATGATTTTTTAAATGAAAAGATTAGAAGTAAAATTCAAAAGAGAAAGCTAGGGACCCCTGGGAAAATAGCTTTGTACTTCTCAGCTACCAGAGTCCACTTACTATGAATTATTATCATCTGTATCACAGTAACACCCAGAGGCCCCAACTAAGATCAGGGCCATGTAGGCACTGTACATATGCATAATAAGAGGCAGTTCCTGCTCTGAAGAGCTTACAATCTAAGCAGGGAACACCTATAAAGCATGGGTGCGGAGAGAGGCACAGAGAGGTGAAAAGGTAAGCAAAACACCGCACAGAACAATGGGGAAGAGAACCCAGTCTCCTGATACCCAGGCCATGGCACCAGGCTGCCTTTTTTTCTCACCCTCTCTAAATCTGCCACCATTACTCTGGCTAAGTAGTAACTTACTCTAAAAGTAACTCAATTGATTTGAGTGGGGATGCTGCCAAAGTAAAGTACTATTTGGCATGAGAGAAGGTGGCCCAGAACGTCAGTGCTCTGAACCTGATTTGACCCTCAACTTTCCCCACCAGCCCTAATGCTCATTCAGACTTCTGATAAAATCCCAGCATTGACACACAAGTGATTTGTCATCTTTATACCCTATAAATGGGGCATAAAAATAAGTTAAACTGATTGAGATTACATTGTTGAGGCAAAACAAAATAGGGATCAAATCCAAGCTGACAGCTACATGAATTTTATTAGTTTGAAGGGGGGAAAAAAAACCTATGAAAAAACTCTAATCCAAAAACCAATAAAGCACTTTGCCAAATGTGATGTTATCTGAGGCTCGTCATATTAAAAAAAGTTCTATTAAATCCCCACTTTCAAGTGCAGCATCAAAACCACTCAGTTTAAATGATATTTCTGTCAGTTTTTTCTTAACCTTCATGAAAAATTTACTGTGCCATGATTAGAATTGCTTGAATAATACATAACTTGCTTTAAATTCAAGTTATTACATGCACTTGTAAAATGCTATTTGATTTGATTTTTTTCCTCCCACACCTTAAGCAAAATATGTGACAATTTTGTTTTATCTTGGGTAGCATGTATATGAGCTAACCCATTCCTATGGGATTCTCAATTGCTAGCTAATCCAAAGCAGTTTCTATTAGAATGACATGGGATGGAGTTAATGGACTCAAGAGTTTTGTTTTATTTTTAAAATCAGACTGTTTTTAATAGGAAAAAAAAAGAAAGAAAAAAGATCCACAGCTTACATTCAATTCCTTAGCCCGCACATCAGCAACAACCTCTTTGGACCATAGCAGAATATGCCTGACTAACTGTTATATGAAATTTAGGCTCTGATTTTATACATGTTCATGTGGGTAGATACCATTGTCTTAAGCAAGGCTTTGTGTGGGTCCAGGGATCCGACCATGCAAAGCTTGCAGGATCTAACCTTTATTTTTAATTAAAAAGTAAATATACACATATGACTGTTACCCATAATTTCTAAATGTTCCTTTTGAATAGGTTCATCTTATTCACTGGAGTGGAAAAAGAAGGGATTTCTGTTCTGCTTAAAACTGGAGATGGAACAAGGAGGATGTAATTTGATTTTCTAAAACTGAAAACTTGGGGAAATGGTGGGATTTATTTTGTTCTCTATTACTGGGGGAAATAGATGCAACACTGAATCCAAGGGTGATTCTTGTTCTGAAAAAGCAAAAAAAACCCCACCACATTTCAGGTCTTAATCAGTCCAAAAATATCAAAGGACATGATGGCTTGAGTAAAACGCTCTGGTCATGACCAATCTCTACTTGAAACCCATCCATTCAGTTCCATAACTCATAATTATGTGAGCACACAAATATGTTTTGACTGCATAAAGATATCCCAAGAGCAGCTAATTTAATATTAGATCAAATGAACTACAGTGGAAATTACCATGTTTTTGTTGACTATTTTAACATATTCAGGGAAGGCAGAGGGACTTTTATATATTTCTAGGTCTCTTTGTAGTATCACTCTTCATAACTTATGCCAGTCAGTATGGAATACATGGATTTGAAGGGCTGGGGATGTAGGGGGGGAAGAGGAACCTTGGAATGTCTTACTGATGTACCCAAGAGGAGTCGATTAAAATGATAAAAGAAGAATGCTTTCATTATTCATTTTCTATTCATCCTTCTTAAAACTTCTCAAACATGTGAAAACTTCTGACAGTAAAGCCATCTAGAGAACTTCTTGTTTTTACGAGAACTAACATCTCAGCTTGGTGTACAATGAAATATGCTGTGCTCCCTAATGACTTGTTGTTGTTGTTGTATTTCTCAAATAAAGAAAAAAATTGTTCAGGTCTAAGGCCTGCAATAAAAACTTCTGGCAAATAAAATCATACCTTGAAAAAGCAACACTGCCTTGGAACTCACAACTGGATTCTTTCAGAAGCATGGCAAGTCTCCTTCTAGAAGGGTTGACTCACCACCGGTGTGCCCCCTCATGGCTGGGCATAGCATAGCAGCTGTCTCTTCTCTAGCACCTTCTGTTGATGGTTATTCTGGCCTGTGGTGGCCTCCCTTCTTCTGATTCAGCCCTACACTCGGGTTGTGTTTTAGTCCCACTCTTCCAGGGTAAATTGAAAGTTCAACAAACAGGCCAATGTCTTTACAAAAGGTCTTTGACCTGACTCTCCCCATGATGCTCACACCTCAATCTCAGGGCTCTCAATCATTGGTATCAAATTCTCAGGGGCCTCCTACCATCTTTGCCCATAGCTGATAGGGGAATTGAGACCCTCCCACTGCATTGAGTCCAGAGACCCTTTAACCATTAATGCAGGTCTGCTCTGTAAAACTCCTTGCTGTTGGCTCTCTGGACTTCTGCCTACCACAGTATGCCACAGCTGGCCTCTCTCACAGCCTCTCCAAGCTCACCCTTCTTTCAGGGACAGAATCTGAAGGGCTCTCCCCTGAAATCTCCTCCCCACCAAATTCCAAACAATGTACAAATATAAATCCACTTCTGCCCTTCCTAGGCTTGACTGTTTACCCGCTCTGCTCCTCAGTTTAATGCCCCCCAGACCTCTCCTCCTGGAAAGCCAGATCCTGCTTGTATCACTGTTTCTTATCACTGGAGCCTGCTCCATGCCCCAGGGACTGACTCCACCCTCTGCCTGCTGCCAGACTTCTCTATTTCCCTGGGCTTCCTTCTTGACTCTCCTGGTCTCTCCACTCTCTGGTCCCAGAGAGTGACTGAAAAGTTTCTCCCTTCTGCTTCAGACTTCCTTTCTTTATACTAATCACCCAGAAGGGATTCATCTTCAATTGGGCCTGATCCACTCTCCAATTGTGACAGGCGGGTTAATTGGCCTCATAAGCCCACATTAGCCCTTTCAGAGTCAGGATGACATATATACCCTATCACACTCCTTCACATTGTACAGTTAGAGTTTACACTGAGATGTGTGTAACGGGGGAAGATCCCATTCAAGTCCAAATGTTACATGAAAATCTTGGTATACTGTCTGGTGTCTGCTCTTTAAACAACAACTGAGAAGAGGCCACTGGGTTGCTAGAATTCCCCAAGGCTGTAACTACCGCAGGTTTTTCCTCTAACAGACACATGCAGGTCAGCCTGAGATTTTGTGGTATAATGATGCCACAGAAGGTTGGCAAAAAACATCTAGACAAGGGCTGGAAATACTAAAGACTGGAAGCCTTTTAGCTAGACTTCAAAGGACTCCAGAAAAAGTGGGGCCATCTTGGGTAACCACGGTACTATGCACCCTTAATCCCTATAGGCTGCTGGCTTATTCCTTCTGCTCTGTACCTAGTGCTAGTGTTTATCAGTCCAACAAAAGTTTAGGGTGCTAAGGATGCCCACTTCCAAAAATCTCCCTTTTGAGTCTTGTATTATCATCAGACCATTATCAGAAAAGCAGGTGGACACTCACACTAGATTCAAAGTGGTAGAACAAGAAGTCGGTGTACCAGAAGGAGTTGGCAGAGACAGCTCATCCATGGAGGTGTGTATAGTAGGCATCAGGTGATGCGGGAAAACAAAAAGAGAACAGTCACTATAGCTTATTTATAGAAGAGGGGGTCAAAGTTTTTTGGTGTGACAACCCACATCTAATATCTTAAAGGGCAAAGCAAATACCCTGAAAAAATTAGACCTGTGTGTATACATACAAAATTAGACCTGTGTGTTTGTGTGTGGATTCCCAGGAATAAAAAATAGAGGGAGAAAGAAAATTACAAAAAGTTCTGTTCAATGGAGAACATGTTTTCAGCTGCAATTTGAGCTAAAACGGAAATATACAAGTATGGCAGGAGCTGCAATGGGGTGATGCTTGCACCAACTGGTGGTGTTTTCTCAGGGCGGGGGACAAAAAAAAGAAATTGGGGTTTCCTGCAAAGAGGTAAGGAAAGACAGGCAGGAGCTGTGAGGTGAACTAAGCCAAGTGTACAGAAAGAGGGACTGGGAAAAAAAAATGAAGGGATGAAACCTGTATTAACTAGCAGTAAAGCTGAAGCTATTGCTTTGGTATTATAAAGCACTATGCAGCAAACTCTGACCCTCTCCTTCATGGATACAGAGAGACCTATATTTGCTGGAGAACCAATGTAATTCTGTTTTAGGGAGCTATGGGTAGAATGCCTGGAACCCATAAGACAAACGTGCACTCTTCTCATCCAAAGAGCCCAAAACCTATGAAGACTACTTTCATGCCACTGTTGAGTGAGATTTGAACGTATGATATGGATGTGCTCAGTGAATCTGCACACATGCAGATTTACTAGCCATTCCTCGTTGTGGATGAGGGAGAAGGGAACCACCACCATGGAGGATACTACTGTGGTCATGAAGCATCTCTGGGGCAGCTTCGTGACGTGGGAGAAGATATTTTTTTCCTTTGGAAGTGCCCAGCACTCAGCCCATCTGGTTGTAACTCTGGGCAGGATTTCCTTTGGGCCTGCTCCGCAATCCACTGAAGTCAATGGAAAGATTCCTGTTGACTACAGTGAGCTTTGGATGCAGCACTAAATGAATCTTATAAGCACTAAGTTAACTTCAGATGGAAAGTGTCATGCAAAAGCCATTGTTTAAAGAAAACATGTATTGGTTCCAATGTAATTACATATGCTTTGATTAAATTATTGGGAAAGAAAACAATTATGCCTCTACTGCTGATCAACCCAAGGAAGTTATTCTCTAGGGGGGAATAGACTAAAATGTATGGTGCTATTCAGTGATCACATTATGCAACTCTTCTTCCAGGTGTAGAAGCCAGAATGGCAGATACTTTCAAACTTTCTCAGCTGTTCAGCAGAAAAACGGCTGTCTTGCAAAAGCTATTTACGAGTCTGTGGGTCATATCCTCAGCTGGTGTAAGTCAGAGTAGCTTCATTGCCAATGGAGTTATGTCAGTTTACACAAGCTGAGGATGTGGCAGTGTTTTGGAGACAGAAGAATTGTAGCAAGGGTTCACGAGACCAATTTACCTTTTACAATCACAGTAGCTATTTTGATTCTCAAGTCCAAGCCATCTCTGAGTTGTGGTAATGATGATATATCCCCTTAGCCACAGATGTGCACATTAAAGACAACTGTATATCAACTAGAAATGTGCAAACTTACTTTAGCTGATTTGGAACACACTTGAACATAGTGGGTTCAGAACTTTGACTTGGATTTAAACAGTAATGGCTTTGTCATAGCCAATGGGGGCTGTGGGAAGTGGCACGGGCTGAGGGATGTGCTGGCTGAGGCTTCCCACTGCTCCCATTGGCCTGGAGCGGCAAACTCCAGCCAGTGGGAGCCGTGATCAGCCGAACCTGCGGACACGGCAGGTAAACAAACTGGCCCAGCCCACCAGGGTCTTTCCCTGGCAAGCCGCGTGCCAGAGGTTGCCAACCCCGGACTAGTTTCTAGGGAGGGTGGGGGAGGAGATTCTGGTAGTCCCAAAACAGAACAAGCTCCATATTAGCTAGAAAACACATTTAAACAAAAAATGCAGTCATTTATTTAGAAAAAAGGGCTAAGTTTGTGAACCTCTCAAGGAATACAAGACCTTTGTAAAACATCAAACTCTACAAGCTTAACTCGATCAGAATTTCAGAGTTCCTTACAGGAATAAGGATAAAGTTAATTTCACAACAATTTGTCTGACACATGGGAGAAAAGAAGTCAACAAATTTAGAATCAAGTTAATATTTGAAAAACCCTAATTTTATTCACTGTGCCTGATCAATTTCAAAGATATTAAAAAATCCTGGCCCAAATTTTTTTCCTTGGGAAAGGGTATATGATGTCCAATACTTATATTGGGTCTTTTGTTCACCTGGGCATATATCTATGAGGCAGAATAGCAATATACATTTTCACTAGGACAAGAGCTAAGAAAGTTGGGTTCAAACAGTGGGCTAAATCTTGTGAATCCTTACTCTCGTAAGTATTGCCACTGCGAGCATGACTTAGTCCATAAGCTAGCATAAAATACCACACACCATCCTTCCTACAAAACACTTCTGTCTGCCAGGAACAACATATGTGACACCAGGTTAAAAACAGGTTTCAGAGTGGTAGCCGTGTTAGTCTGTATCAGCAAAAACAATGAGGAGTATTTGTGGCACCTTAGAGGCTAACAAATGTATTTGGGCATAAGCTTTCGTGGGCTAAAACCCACTTCATCAGATGCATGGAGTGGAAAATACAGTAGGAAGATATATATACAGAGTACATGAAAAGATGGGGGTTGCCTTACCAATTCTAATGAGACAATTCAACACACAGTATGTACTAAACAGTAGCACCCAACACTGGGGGTGGTGGGGAAGAAAAATGGGGTCTAATTTTGCAAAGTTACAACCCATACAGCTTCTTTAACTTCAGTGTAACATACCTACGATGTGTATGTGGGATGGGATGTGTATATCTTGTGCAAGTGAGGACATCTTGCCATGATACTTAAGAGTGAGTTGGCAGCTATATTCTTAGCACAGTAAGGAGCATGCTACAGGGATGAAATCTGGTAGAATATGGGCATAGCGTGGTCTGTGAGTATGCTCCATCAGTTAAAAGAGCTCATCAGCAGAAGATGGACCATACAAATTTCTTCTGCTTAAAGGTGTATTAATGCAACTGGAGCAGTGCATTGTGGATGCTTGATGGAAGCAATTCCACCTTATTAAGCCAGAATGCCTCTTATGCCAAACATACAAACTGTGCTCTACTCTAACTGTGCCCTGATTTCCAAAAGTGCTAAGCATCCAGCAGCTCCCACTGAGACCAATGGAAGCTGTTGGGTTTCAAGCACTTTTGAAAGTCTGACCACTTCATTTAGATGCCTAAATGGGAAGTTTTCAGTGCTCAGCAATTTTGAAAATCTGGCCCTAAATCTATAGTTTATAATGTGGATTGAGATCTCCTTTAGGAGAAAAGGCCCTTTGGCCAGATTTTTCAAAAATGGTGCCTACATTTAGGGTCTTAAAAATCCTTATTGAGGAATCTAAAGAAGTGTGCTGATTTTCAAAGGTGCTGAGCACCCAATACCTCCCAGTGGAGTCAATGAGAGCTTCTAGGCGCTCAGCACTTTTGGAAATCAGGCCATTTATTCTAGGATCTTGCTATGGACTTAGGCATCTAATTTTAGGTTTAGACTTTTTAAACATCTTAGTCTACAAAATATAAGATACTGGGCCCTGTCTCAGGGTCCTGTGCAGGCTCTCCCACTTCTGGCCCTGCACCCTGTGTTTCAGCTGGTATTATAAAGAGTTTTCCACGCCTCCTTTTGTTGGATCACCCCAGTGTCTTTATTTACAGTGCTTGTGCAGTTCCCAGATCCCCCAACAGTTAGTGCCCCATAGACCCTCCCCAGGGTCTCCTTGCCCTTGAGACATCCTTGTTGGTAAGGAGACAGAGATTCTGCCCTCCTGTCTCCTCCCAGGCTAGCCTCCTCACTGAGGTTTGCCTAGGGCTTTTATAGCCCTCTCCTGCTCCAGCCCAGCTGTCACTACTTAGCTCAGTATATTCCTCTGAGCCAGCCCTCGTTAGGGCTTGCAGCTGGGCTCCCTGCTGAGTACCTGCAGCTCTACACCTGGCCTCCTGGCCAGAGAGCAGGCTGCAGCCAGCATTTTGGCAGGGCTTTAAAGGGGGTTTTACCCCTACCCTGCCACAGGCCCACACATAGTTCAGAGTGAAAATGAGGTCTCAGAAATAAGCGTGAATATCATAAAGGGAAGCCAGGTTTGTATGATTAACTGATAAAACCAGTGTTTGGTGTTATTAATGGAGCTCTTTGATTTTTGTTAAATAACTGTACAAACTAACACCAAACTTTGCAATGATGGTTCTGTATCAAGTTGACTGGAGTTCAAGAGGACAAATGGAAGGATAAGCACACCACAGCCCTATCTTCACGGGCAACACAGTGTATTTCACAATCGTGTTTGTTCATTTGAAAGAGCTTAACATGACTAAAAGTCCTCATTGCAGGCTAACGCATTTGAAGCATGTGTTAGCTGTCTGAGTTGTAGCCTGGGTTCCTGTCTAGTGCAGGAAGGGCTTTTCAATCACATTAAGAAAAGTCAATTGAGCTAGCACGACAGAAACACACACACTTTTTGCCCATTAAGACAGTACCCAAGAGCTACAAGTCCTGTGGCACCCAGTATGACTGACTGTCCCAACCAAAAGCGTATGCATTTAAAACATAATGGGTTGCAACAGTGTAGACATTGTGGAAAAATATTCTTTGGTGCAACTCCACTTAGCTAAAAGTTACACCAGGGATAATTTGGCCATTCGGCTTCAGGTGTTCTGTTCTGTATATGGCTATTACCGTTCTCTTGGCACAAACCCAGATAAATCATTAGTACATGGATTTCCAGTGCTCTGCCAGCCTTTTTAGGATATAAGCACAAAGAAAAAAAAAACTTTGCTAACATGACAATAAATGTTTAAAGCCCAGTAACATCTCCTAGTAACATTACTAATACAGAGCCAGCTTTTATGAACAAATAATGGAAATACAGGCTGAAATTACTAAGGCATTAGAGATTTTGCATAATTAAAAATATCATTTCATAACAGCTGTGATAAAAATTGCTATTTTCTTAGCGTAATTACCATTAGCAACTGGTATTTTATTGTATGTGCTTATTAAAAGTTCATTTTTGTGAAGGGAAAGTGAATAGAAAAGTGGCACAAGAAAACAAAGGGTAGATTTTGGAACTATTAACACTATAAAACACTGAGAAATTTTCCGTGTGTGTAAATTGGGTTTCTGAGAAGCACTCAGTCTGGACTATGGCTTTCCTACTTTGATATTCAAACTTGACTGGCAGAGTGAACAATCATAAGCTTCCAAGATTTTTTCTTCCTGCCCAGCTTCCTCTCTTTACAGTCTGGCTCCCACTCTTTCTTCATGTGGATTCTTCTTCCACTTTTAAACATAAAAATGGAAAAAAATCAGGTTGATGTAGTAGCAGATTTGTAGAAAATATGCTTAAACTTTAAATAAAATATTAACAACTAGTTAATGTCGGTGTCAACATATAAATCCTGGGAAGGGTTTCAGATTGTCACATATTTCCATCAGAGAAAAATGGTCTGAAAGGCAGAGGGGAAAAAACTCTTCTCTTCTGCTTGCATACATGTGGACAATGCAATACAATCTGGACCAAGGCTAAGTCCCAGTGCTTACTGGCTCCCAAACTCAAAAGGAAAAGACCTATAGAAAGTAACAGTGTTCATCCACCTTCTGCCAAAGGCACAACACACTATCATGTAAAGCCTTGTCTCTAGAGTACTCCAGGTGGCAGCCTTATATAATGCTTTTGCTGCAATCTTTATCTTCTCAGGCCTCGATGTTACAGCCAGAAGAGGTGTGGTTTGCCTGGGAGGTAACCAATGTGCGTGAGCTATATTGAGGTAAAAACACAGCAAAGACAAGGCACTTTAATTTTACCATGAAGTAAACTAGGCAAGGTGAACCACAGGCAAGGGAATAGCTCACAATGCCTAGTTTTCCTTGTGGTAAAATTAAACACGCTTTGTCTTCACAGTGTTTTTACCGCGATATAGCTCATGCACATTAGTTACCCTGAGGTAAAAAACATACCTTTTCTTAGCAGCAAAGACAAGGCCATAGTCACTATTGCAACCATGGCCTTGGCAGAATAGAATATGAAATGATTTTGTGGGAGAAATCCCCATAGCTTTAAAGGTGGAAATAACAAAGAACAGTATGAGCTTATTGAAGTCAAGGTGAGTTTGCTCATTGATTTCAATGAGGTCAGGATTTCACGGAATAAATTTTGTTATAAATAGCAACTTGTTAAATTTCACTGGAAGTTGAGAGGTCTCAGCACCTCTCAGAAGGTATTCCAGAATTTTGCAGGAGGAAGCTCATAAGGATTAATTAGATAATGTCTGTAAAAGGCTTTTGAAATAAAAATTCTAAAGAGAGTAAAAAGAACCTAAGGAATTTGGGAGCACAAGTCCCATTTGAAATCCTGTATGTGTTTTCGAAAGACTAAAAATTGCTACCAGTGCCTGTAAATCACTAAGGTACAAATACTCCATGTGCTGGAGACTACTCTGTCTTCGGTACCTATATGGCTCCCATCACCATGGTATCAGAGAACCTTACAATCTTTAATGTATTTATCCTCAACAATATCTCTAGGAGTGTGTTACCCCTACTTTACAGATAAGGAACAGAGGCCCAGAGAGACTAAGTGGCTTGTCCAAGGTCACACAGAACATCTGTGGTAGAGCAGGGAAATGGAGCCTCAGGCTAGTGCCTAAACCACTGCACCATCTTCCCACTGCTCTGTGCTTCCACAGAACTCCAGTCACAAACCCTCCAGCAGAATATCAAGCAATGATGGGCTCAACCAATGTAGAATCTCTGCTTAAATTTTTATTTTTTCCAACTCTCCCCCATCAGTACTGCTCAATATACAACAGGCTCCTACCTTTAAATTATGGATCTGATAAAAACTGTAGGACATGAAAAGACCTACTTACCTATCTGGTTCAGGTTCATCTACCAACAGATTTGATCCTGCCCCATTAAGCATGAGGTAAAACAATGCAAAGTTTAAAGCGGGGTTGGGGGGTGGAGGAAAAAGCCTTCTCAGTGTCATGCAAAAGTAAGCTGAACACTTTTGAGGAAACAAATATAATGCAGTACAGTACTGCTGAGATACCTTTGAATGGCCTGAGAATCAGGAATACCTCAGCGCCATGGCATCAATCTGATTTACAACTTAATAACTTTCTGTTTCCAGAAATAAAGCAAAGTTGTTATTTAATGGCTGAAATATGGCCATTTTCTCCAAATGCCAGTAATAATTTAAATTCATGACTTCTGTATTATTCATGTGGTCCAATTTAATATGAACAGTATTTCCGGCATTCAGTGTTTATGAGGAGTGTGTCTTCAGGGTATACCCTATTTTATGACAAACAGATGCTAGAAATAACTACCTGGTATTCCGCTGCTGTGAACTGGGAATTAAAAATAAGTCTTACAATTTTCTAGCCTAAGCAGGAGAGAACATAAGAATTTCCTCAAGAAGTTTCTAGGACACGTTAGACTATTTCTCTTTTCTTTCTAACACTTTCTCTCTCTTCACCCAATAGGAGATGTGCAGCTCCAAGTTTAAGCGATTCACATGTTCACAAACAATGGGCAAAGCTCACAGTTTTAATATTGTTAGTTTGTACTTGCTTGCATCCCTCAACAGCTTCAAAGATGAATAGCAACCATTTCAATTAGCTAAAAGCAGGCC
Organism: Mauremys mutica; assembly: GCF_020497125.1. Lineage (NCBI taxonomy): Eukaryota > Metazoa > Chordata > Testudines > Geoemydidae > Mauremys > Mauremys mutica. Next base: position 117,132,749 of record NC_059072.1, read on the forward strand.
CGAGTCATCAAAGGGATAATGGGAGGGGCCAAACAATATTTTTTGCTTTTTCAGTGTGTGTGTGTGTGTGTGTGAATACAATGCTGTGAACCAAATTAATTCCCAGTCAGTGGTGTACATGGAGGAAGAATATGCCATCTACTTCTTTAGTACGGCGACTTAAAAAGCAACATTCTGAAAATTGAATTTAGGTTGCTCAAAAATATACAATAAGAAAAGGGGGGGTGGAAGGAAATAATCTTTTTCACCAGTTCACAAACTGATTTCCTTCTGCTTCCACAGGCTTTTGTCTGCATCAAGAATGTATGTTTTTCAAATCAATATGGATTTATATAATTTTCCTGGAGGTTCTGTTTAGCACAATATTATTTAAAATTCAAATAATCAAATGTGCTGAACTAACTGCCTTGGAGAGTGAATTATTTTTTCAAATGCACAGAACAGGTACTACCACTACAACCAAAACAGCAACCACAGAAGCTTCTGTGAACTGCACTACCAATCAGATATGCCAAACCTGTGGGGAAAACACACAAATTGGGCTTGTTTTTGGCTTAATTAGCTTGTGAGTTGCTTGTTGGCTAGCAGCTTGTTGCCTTTAAAAAAAAAAATCATCTCCCGGCAAATAGGGAAAAGTGGGGAGACAGTCAGGGGTGCACAATCCCAGCCCACCACAGTCCCAGACTACACGCTAGGGGGATCTAGTCACATGTGTTGGAGTTCTTAGGGACTGGCTTGTTTTGTCCTTGTTTTGAAAGGGGATTAGCTTGATTTTTGGCTTATTGTGAAAATCAAGGTGCTTATTTACTGTGTGAAAGTTGGCAACTGTGCTACCAACATACCTGAGTTCTAACATGGAATGAGGATTTAGTGGGAGAGGGGAGATCCTTATTAATGCTCATTGAAGTCTTGGCTTTGCTGTCATAGATGCAGCTTGTAATGGTGGCTTACATCATGTAGATACTTGTCAATCAGACTGGGCTAGAACTATTCACTCATTTAAGATAGAACACTGAAATGTCTTCAAATGGGAACAAATACAAGTCAATATGGACTTCAGATTGGTTCAAACTAGTAGGTCTTAGTGTGTACAATTATTTCATCCCATCTCAGGTTCCCAAAACCATCCAGTCCTCACTGGTAATTTTAGCCTTTATTTCACTATTTTGGTAGTCAATATCAATAAAATAAGTTTCTTGGGATTAATATAAATAATAAAGTATAGTAACTTAACATAATTGTCACCTAGAGTAGTCATAAAATGGGCTCCCTTCCCCCAGAAAAATGTTGACTATCCAGCTGAATAAAGCCATTTTTGGGTTTTCAATGAAAGAAAAAAATCAAAAGTTTCTGAGAAAAGCAGAAATTTTCAGCAGAAATTTGCATGACATCAAAAAAAACCAGTTTAACATCAACAATAACTTTGATGGAAAAATTTTGGCTAGCTCCAATTATGATATTTACTATCCATAATGAAAGTCAGAAATTGTTTTTGAAGATTCACATTTCAGCATTTTCTAGCAAAATGAAAAAATGTTATTTATTAAAATTCTACAAAGAGTAATCACCACTATTTGATAGGTGCATTTGTTGCAGTACATGACATTAAGACACCATGGGCCAGATCCTCAGCTGATCTTAACTGCAGAAAGGCACTAAACTCAGCATTTTATACAAATGGTGAATCTCATCTCACCATATTTTGTGACAAAGATAATAAGAAAAAAATTAAGAAATTATTTTATTGCATATACTATAAATTTAAATAACTATTCCTTCTCCACAGTATTAAATATCTATGTCTATATAAGAAGACACAGATTTGTTCCCAAGTGACATAGTCAGCTAGTTACAGTACAAACTTATCCAGTTTTAAATTTTCCTTTTCTATTTCCCATTGTCCTGTTTCTGATGGGCTGAAAATAATACCAGTACAGATAATACCAAGTCAGGTTAAGAACTGATAACTATACAATTAGTTTGAAACGTGAGCATAGTGAGACTTAATGTTAACAAATATGTAGTTCATACATATTAATGAACCCAGTCATGTTTATCTTGTTCATTGTATCTCATAGGTATTGCACCAGGTTCATCTAATACAGTACAGTAGTGTTAATCTTTTACAGCTCATTCATTGTATCAAGGTGCAAGATAGTGTGGTAGTTCAAGTAACAGGCCAATGGGTTATACTTCAAGCATGTTACAATGACAGCTGTATACTGTATTAGATAATTCAATACAGTAATAGGAAAGAGGCAACACTGACACAAGTACTGTATATCAGGCACAAGGTTTTAGTTTTTTTAGAAAATAAAGGGGTTGCAAATTCAAATAGGAATAAAAATAATAATTTAAAAACCAAAAACATCAGTGTACGTATTCTTTAGTAGTTTTGGTAATGCAAACAACAGCATTATGCTAGCACAGGAGAGCTAGAGAGCAATGTGGACTACAAAGTGAAATTGACGGGTGTGGAAAAAGTAAACAAAAGGCATCTTACAAGTAAGGAGGGAGGAGAGGAGGAAAAGCCCTCTTATGGCATTTGATCATTCTGTGCAGGTCTGTGCTCTACTGTATAATTTTTAAGCTTTGACCAGTCTAGTTTTTAAATGTCTGAAACGATGCTGTTTCCTCAACTTCACTTTGGGGTTAAGACCAGATTCATTGTAGACGATAAAATGGGAAAGCATCTACTCTGGATTTTCATTTGGCTGGTTTCAAGAATGTGCATGCTGATTTCAAAGAAACAGCGCTTCATTATTCACAAATGGTTCCAAGTGTTGACCTACAACCCACCAAGATTCAAACATTAGTTGTCTGCAAACTTCTCTGGAAAAGTTTACATCAGGGGTGAGCGTGAATTACAAAAATCATATCCAGAGTAGGTACTGCCTATGAATTCACATGACTTCTCAGATCTCACTGTCAATGTTTACTCAAAGCTCTACCAAACCTGACCTGTAGATTGCACACAGATCAAGAATGAAGCTTGTAATGATATTTGCTTGCAGTTATGTCATTCAAGTACCAAGGATGTGGCTTCTGGGTGATGGAGAAAGATGGAGGGTAGATCTGGAACAAGCAAGAGAAGCTCATTGCTGTGTTCCCAGTGCTTAATTCATGCCAGGGCTCCTCTAGGCTTGGCAGTTCATAGCTCCAGCGCCTCTAGGCTTGCTGCTTCATTTATGAATGTAAAAAAAATTGTTTGAGTCCCGACACCTAATTGCTTGAGTCCCAGAATCTCTTTTATTACAAATTAAGCAGTGTGTGTTCCCTAGTAAATACTTATTGTTTAAGACAGATCGTGGTTCCATATATTATAACAGAGCAGAGGACAATCACAATTTTAGGAAATAATAAAGGTGAGGCAGTGGCAGATGCCTTCACCTTCCCCACGGCAAGGTGCCACAGATGCACCAAAGATTAAACTAAGTTTTGGGTAAAATGTGTTTAATACCCAAAATTGAAGTAATGGAAATCCAAGTCACTCACATCCACCTATTCAAAAATGTTCACATATCAAGGGGCATCTGAATAAAACCCCTGTTGGGATATGGTACTTATAAACTAACAAGAAACAAGAGACCATGTGCATCCTGGCATTGTAGCTAGTAAAAATATTCTGTTCACTTACATGGAAAGTCTGGGCCCCAAACAATAAAGCTAAGAATGTGTCTTTGAAAGTATGATACCTGCCATTTCATTTGAGACTTTTGCCTCTGTGGTACAAGGCTCCTGCCATCTTTAGATACATATGTTTCAATATTTCAGTGCAACACCTCCTGTCTTTTTCAGGCATGTCATTTCATTTTAAAGCTAGTCAAAATTTCTCCATAAAGGCTTTTTTTCTTGATGAAATATGGCCTTATTTTAAAAAAGAAGAAAAAAAGAAAGAAAGACCACGAGGAAAAGTATTTCCCACTTCATTGTGTGTTCCAATATTTCAGTGAAAATCACAAATGTTACCAAATGAACATTTTTTGCTTTTTGAAAAACTGAATATTTTTCAGTTAGTTTTGGTTGAAAGACCAGAAAATTTCCAAGAAAAAAATATTGAATGAAAATTTTGCCTCTCAAACTTTTGCAGAAAATATTCACCATTTTCTGTTCATCTGTACTAAATTCCTCTTTTAGTCTTTGTAGGCATTATATAAACTCTATATTTTTTCTCTTTTACCATTATGAGAACTTTTAAAAAAAAAGTTAAAAGGTCTTATTTAAAAATACTTCATGCATGTACACTGTATGATTATAGGTTTGAGGTTGCTTTTAGGAGAATAAATGAACCCTTTTCAAAACTTTTAAAATGCCTTTTCTCTTTAAGGTAAGAGAAAATAGTCAGAAAGTAGCACGATGTGAGTAACCTTTTGTAAGTGATAATCTTAAAAGCTGCTGCTTTGCCATTAACATAAAAGTAAAGGTTCATTTAAAACAACATGGATGTTTTAATCCTACAGATAGGTGCCATATTTGTACCACTAGAAACAAAAGCCCTCTGTTTATCCGCAGACAAAATTACAATAGAAGGAGTGCTTTGTTAGGCTGAATCCTGGATCTCTGTCCTCTCTGCTGAGACTGATAACAAGAGGCTCAATTGCTGTGGTGACTGTGCTGATGTGGAAACTATTATTATATCGGAGGACATTCATACAAACCAATGAAAGGTTACTATATAGTAATGATATTTGGTCAATACTGATTGACCCTGGAAGGTGCTCTGATACTACAGTGATGAGGGTGGCATAAGAACCTATATGGATTGGAAGAGACTTGAAGAGACAACACGGAGAAAAATTTTTTGTCACATAACCAATACTCTGAGTCATCCAAAACCAGAAAGTCAAGTTTGATGCACAGAATTCCATGAGAGTGTATCGATATGCCCTCAACTCAAGTTTCATTTTAAAGAATTATTGTTTGCTTGATTCAGCAGTCATGTTTCATTCATACAAGGATAGTTTTCTACCAGCATCAGAACCAAAAGCCTGTTCTGTAATAATATCAAAGGCCAAGTAGTGAAAAAAAACACTTCATGCTTCTAAGAGACTCGTGACTGAGTAAGTGGTAATTTAATTTTGTGTCACTCAGGAAGCAGGGATTAAAGTATTGCCTGTAAACTGTAATGCTATAAATTAACAAAATGACAAAATTAACATAAAAGGTTTAAACAGCCACATTTACAAGTACAGCCAGTCATTGATATGCCTACAACTTTCATGGAGAGGCAAGTAAGTGCCTCAACGTAATTCAAAAGTTTTGGGCCTCTTTATAAAAGCTGTATGCTATTCAATCCCTCAGGCTAGACCTTCCCCCAACCATCACAGCGACCTAGTGGGAAACAAAAGGCCCTTCCCTTTAGGAACTTTTTAATTAATTAGGAAGACATTCTGAAATGTAATAACACATGGCACCAGTGTTATTCCCTAACCACTGTCTATAGTAAGCAAGTCAAATCAGCTATCCCAGCAAACCTGCTTGCCCCAGAAGTAGTCACAGCTGCAAGAAAAATAGAGATTTAGAAGGGCTGTTCTCTAGCTTTCTTGCTGCACTAGAACTAGTGAATCAGATTCCAAGCCAGAGAACAGCACCTACTCCAGTGTCCTGCTACAAAAGTCAGTTCTGCTAGGAACTAAGAGACATGGTTAATAAAGTATATCTGCTTGATTACTGAGGACACAGGGAAAATATATAAGCAGTACAGAATAGAAGCTACCCAGATACAAAATAATAATAATAGTCAGGTTTAGCCATATGGAGTTTTGTACCAGTTTAACATTAAGGTGAGAATTTAAACCAGTTTAGTTAAACCACTGCAACCCCATATGTGGACACACTTATTCAATTTTAAGAGTGGTTTATTTCAGTTTATCTCAAATCATTATTAACAGATTTAAACTATAACCAAAATAAGGCACTCAGACTTGAATAAGAGTATCCACATCTGGGTTTGCAGTGGTTTCACTGTGCCAGTTTAGGTAAATTGGTATAGATTTGCGTGTAGACGACAGCTGAAATTCAGAACACTACACTTGTACTCCAATTTCAGCTTCCTCTCTCCCTTTTTATACTTTTTTGGGCAATAATCTGACAGCTAAGTTCCTCAGTGGCTAGATGGAAGGTTGTATATTAAAAACACCTCACTTAATTTGGCTTATAAAGGTGATGAAATGTTATTCTATTGTTCTGCTTATTCTGTTTGACAATGGGCAGAAATAAGACTGACTTACACCTTGATAACTGTTCAGCTCTCTGCCAGGAATGAAATAATTACCTTTTCAACAACATTCTTCATTTTTAACTTGTTTAAATATCAGCTGTAACTACAGCTGGTCAAATTTTTTTTTGAACGACGAGTTTATGGCAGATGGGGAAATAGATGCGTGCAAAATGGAAACAAATTTGAGATTTTTCATGAAATCATCTTTCAGCCAGCTCTGAGATAGAACCCATAGATATCCCAATGATGATTTCTAATGATATGTGTTAGTGGGTAAGCCTAAGTCCTGTCATCATAATCACATGATTTGCAAGTAGGCTTTTGAAATACTGTTTTCAATGGAACAACCCATGTATAGTGAGTGGCGTAGAATACCTGCAGTGTTCTATTCTAGAGTTGGCTGCATTTCAATGGTAAGCAATTAATTCCAGTATGCAAAGTCCAAGTTCCAAACATGGGATGGCTAAATTTGTGGGAAATCAACTCTGTACGTGGACACAAAGGCACTTGGGCACGTCAGTGGATATTTGAAAGACTAAGTGTCCCAAACGTGGAACTGAGACTCTCAATTCAGATACCCAAGTCCAAAAATTGTATTTTCCATCTCAAAAGCTCTTTGGGAGAAGAGAAGCTAAATCTGTATATGAATATATCACTCATTATTATAGTTACATTGAACTACCTTATGGTTAATTGGCCCAAAATTTAAATGGAGAACTTCTTTCTAATTAAATTGAACCTATTTCTATATCTTCCAGTTTGGAAGCTCTCTCTGAGGTGTAGAAGCCAACCACTTGTTCTGTATATGGCCAGTCCATTCAACAAAAAGTCATTTTTATGTCAGATTCCAAGGCTAGATGACTTTCCCAAAAATAATTCCTGGAGCATATCTTTTAGAAAAACATCTCATCTTAATTTAAAAGAATGGAGAATCCATTGTAGCCCCCGATAAATTGTTCTAATGGTTAATTACTGTCCTTGTTTAATATCTACACACCTTATTTTCAGTCTGAATTTGTATGGTTTCAACTTCCAGTCATTGAACTGTGTTATATCTTTCTCTGCTATGTTGAAGAGCCCACTATTAAATATTTGTTCCCCATATAGGTACTTATAGACTTAATCTTCTTTTTGTTAAGCTAAATAGATTGAGCTCTTTAAATCTATCCCATATAACATGCTTTCTAATCCTTTAATCATTCTCATGACTTTTTAAAAACCCTCTCCAATTTATGAGCATTGTTCTTGAATTCTACCATTTCCATCTAGTAATGGACCAATGCCAGAGGTACTAGAATTGGACACAGCAGTCACACTAGTGCCAAACAGAGAGGTAAAATAACCTCTCTATTCCTACTCAAGATTCCCCTGCTCATGCATCTAACCATTGAATTAGCCCTTTTAATCACAATGTCAAACTGGGATCTCATGTACAGCTGATTATCCACCAGGACCCCCAAATCTTTTTCCAGAGTCACTGCTTCCCAGGACAGAGTCCCCCATCCTATAACTATGGCCTACATTCTTTGTTACTAGATGTACACATTTACATTTAGCTGCTTTGAAACACATACTGTGATCCAGATCACTCTCAGTAACTGGTCTTCTTCATTATTTACCACTCTGCCAATTTTTGTGTCATCTGCAATCTTTACCAGAGATGATTTTATGTTTTCTTCCAGGACATTAATTAAAGTGTTACACAGCATAGTGATAAAAATAGATCCCTGCAGGACCCCACTGGAAAAACACCCATTTGATGATGAATCCCTATTTATGATTCCATCAGCTAGCCAACCTTTAATCCATTTAATGAGTGCCACGTTAACTTTATAGAATTTTAGCTTTTTAATCAAAATATCCTGTAGTATTAAGTCAAATGCCTTACACAAGTCTAAGAATATTACATCAACACTACTACCTTTATCAACCAAATTTGTAATCTTATCAAAAAAAGACACCAAATTAGTCTGACAGAATCTATTTTGTACCTAAGTTAGCATCAATTTTTAGTTCTGTGATTTAGTTACTCTGTATCTGTCAAGACAAGGCCTAACATAATTTTAGGGGTTTGAAGTGCCAGCAAGGTATGGAGAAAAGGGTGTCTCTATATGATAGGGAAGCAGCAGCATATACAGTGATTCAATGATTACTTAAGTGTGGAGGGCCAGGCCTGCAGCTGAAGTTACACCAATGCCTCCTCTGTAGGGAAGGGAAAGAGTCCAATAATTTGCTTTTGAGAAGTCCGAGGAAGCTTTCTTTGGGCAATAATCTGACAGCTAAGTTCCTCAGTGGCTAGATGGAAGGTTGGTCCCCCAGAAGTCTGGCTGCTGATCCCTTGAAACCATTTCTTAACTTCAGGTAAATATAAATGTTTTGGAATGTTCTAAACCTATTGTGACAGCACATGTGTGAGAGTGTGCGCATCCACTTAAGTTCTAATAAAAATGTAGTTTTAGGTGAAAGCACTCTGGTTTGTATCAATTATATATCAGACTGATGAGCTGTGCCGCCATTGATTTATTCCTGTCACTGCCTGGCGAGAAACAGTTAAGTAACCACTGCTTTGGGTTCTGAAAACCCTGGGTAACAGCACCACTCACATGAGTAAGGGATGCAGGATTGGACACCAACTTGATAAGTTATCTAGTTTTGTTCTCTTCACCATTTATACCAGCAAAAAGAAGTTATCCATTCGCATAGAGAAGCTTGCTCTGGGTAAGCAGCCCACACAACATAGCCATTTCACCGTCCTGGTTTATAGAGCTTTACACTCTTGAAGTTTATTTCTTGTCACTGTCACAGACAAAATCCAAATGTGTAAATTGAACTTTTTTTATGAATACTTAAAATATAATCACATCTTCTTTATGGGTCTTCTGCTAGTTTAGTCACATTAAGATTCCCTCTTATGAATGTTCAGTATGAAGAAAATGCTGCTAACCTGTCACAATAAACTTATTGTCTGAAACCCTACAGGAAAAAAAAAAGGGTAACATTTGCCTAAAACCTGGAAAAATATAGTTTACGGGAGAAGATATCTACCGGCAGCTGTAAAATGGTCATAAAATAAAATTGGAATTTATATCAAAAATCACTTAATACCTTAGGGCTTTTGTATCTCTGCATAGTTTACCCTGAGAGATTTAGTAGTAGAGTTTTATGTTAACAAGCTGAAAGTTATAGCATAATTGTCAGTAATATTACCTTTTTCGCAGGAGGAGGTACATTTGCCTATATATCACTCTATTTAAATAGCAAAATAGTAACCCCCAGAAGGTGCAATATCAAATGCTACTGGCAATAGCTGGGTGGTTACAGATCCAGCAATCATCTTTACAGAGTTCAGTTTAAATCCATGGAACTCGTTGCCAGGGGATGCTGTAAAGGCCAAAAAGTATAACTGGGTTAAAAAAAAGAATTAGATATGTTCATGGGAGGATAGATCTATCAATGACTATTAGCCAAGATAGTCAGGAACACAACCCCATGCTCAAGGTGTCCCTAAACCTCTGACTGCTAGAAGCTGGGACTGAACAGCAGGGGATGGATCACTCAAAAAAATTGCCCTGTTCTGTTCATTCCCTCTGAAACATCTGGAACCAGCCACTGTTGAAAGACAGGCTACTGGGCTAGTTGTATCATTGATCTGATCAAGTATGGGCATTCTTAGGTTCTTATATTTTTTTGTAAACAGAATTTTATTGTGGAAAATGAGTTGAGCAGTATGTTTTCCAATTGGGTTCCCTACTGTTCAAGGGGCATCTGGTATTCATTTTCAGAGAAAGGGAAAAAATTATTTACATGTGCACATATACTTTTTTTTTGGACAGAACAGAGGACAGAAGGCAGACACAGATGCTGTTAACAGTGAAGTGCAAAGAATCCAATGCTGGGAGATACCTCATCATCAATAACAAACAGGGCTTACAATGACAAATTAATTGCACAGACTTTGGAATGAAGCTTAGCTGTTGTCCTGGGTGATATGTTTATCTACCTTGCAAAAATCTCATATCCCTTTTCAAATACAGTGCAGTTGCACCAATGCTAATAGCAGCACAAGGCTAGGGTAGACAAGCCTCAGGAGACCCAGGGATGAAATAATTAGGCTGATTTATGACTGAGTAGAAAAGAGCCAGAATCTTGTAGCTTAATATACTAGGATCCATTTTACATCATGATGTAAGTGCATGGACAAGTTAAGAAATAAACTATGAACAAACTAACCTGAGTAACCCACTGTTGATCATGAGATCTGTTTTCTAATCCCCTTGAACCAGCACATGCCTTTAATTAGGAGTGGACACAGTCAGCCACAGTTGGAGAGAGAGGAATAAAGGCTCTGTAAAAAGAGTTCCAAGCCCATTCGTTCTTCCCCACTGAGCATCACCTACAGGGTGAAGCAATTTTAGTTATAATATACAGATTATAAAAGAGTTCTGTAGAATAAATCAAACCTAAATGGAATTATATTTCCCATGGCCCCAGAGAACCTGATGATTTTGGCTCAGCTACAGTCAGACTAGGACTGCCTTTAACTAGGATTTGATGAAGCCTATTAGCCTAGGATTTGTGGCTGCTTGTTTATAATGGGACCAGAGCCAGCTGGGTAATATATTTATAAGTAGGAGTGGACTAGGATGGGTTTATTTGGTGCCAGCTACTACTGCCACCCATGAATAATGCCATCTGGAAGCCGGCTGGTAACTTTTGAGAAGAATTTCTTAAAAAGCCCTGAGTTGTTTCAGAGATCTGTGCCTATCTAGCACCATAGTAGGATAAAAGACCCTAACAGAGGGGAAGATGGGGGAAAATATACTTCTCCATATCATCTGCACAGGATGCAGATAGTTACATTAGGACTTCCACAAAGGTGCATGCCTGTAGATTTGATTGTTATTTTATCTATTTTTTGTTTAATGTCAACTGAAAGGCAGAGTTGCTAATTCAGTGTCTGCCTATATTTTGTGTAGGGGGTGGCTTTGGATTTCTTTCGGCAGGTGTATGGCGGCTTCCATCCAAGAGTTTAGTAAAGGGAGCAGGGAAGCTGCTAAGTGGTCTCAGTATGTGCACTAGGGGTAAGAGAAGTTTGGGGTAAATATTGCTTGAAATGTTCATATTCGTATAAATTTAGGCTATAGGAAGGTGTGCAGTGGGGGGTAGGAGGAAAGAACTTTTAAAAGAAAGAAATGCATGGAAAAGTGGTGGGTGCAAACACCTTAGTAGAAAACCTGCTAACAAAACCAAACATAGAATGTTTGACTTCAAATGTTTCATGCTTTGAAAGGAAGGCAAAAAAAAAAAACACAATGAAGTTGTGTCTGCTTAGGCATAAATTTAGCCTCACATCACAGTGTTGCCCAGAATTTTGCTGGCATTTCCCCCCTGTGAATCAGGAGTGAAACTTCAGAAATACCACCTCTTGTGAACAGGTGTCCCCATCAGCTCCTGCAAACCCAGGCTGATTAGCCCTTTCGGTGAACTATATAGCACACACAATCCACCAGGGCACCTTTAGAAATTATATTTATTATTGTTTTTTCCTTAAGTTCCAGGTACAACACTGAATAGTAGCAGGTGGACAGAGGCCCCTTCCTGCTTCCTGAGTCAGCCTTTTATACAGTTTGCTTTCTTCTCTGGGTTCACCAGTGGGAGATAATTACTTCATTAGCTCATCAGGCTCCCTACAGGTATGAGTGATCCTTTCTACCCTTCCAATACCAATCAAGCTCTCTCCTACTGTAACCACTCCTGGTGCCCTGGGTGATCTAAGTGACCAGGGTACTGGCCTCCAAAGGGCTCTATTTGTAGCTGCTAAGAGCACCCTGTCACACCTCTTTCTTGTTCCTTTAGGCCTCCTCTTCAAGTACTGAGCATACTTGACTCTTCCCATAAGTTCTAGTAGAGTCACAGCCTGATCAGGCTGTTGTCACACATTTTCCCCAGTGTCAAACCACATTTTAAGGGAGTCTGTTGCTTGGACACCTCCTTTTCCATTCCAATAATAACAGCCCTACTGCTGCAAACATTTACATAAGCGCTTACTTTTAAGCATGGAAATAACTCCATTGAAGACAATAATATGCTTAAATTCCCCTGTACTTGCACCTGAATACAGCACTTTTTACTTCCTATCCTAAAGTTTCTCTAATATTACTGTACTCTGTTAAACAAGTGCTACTTTCCAACTGAGAGGCAGTTATATTTCCTTGGTGATTGGCTGCCATTCCTGGATAGCTTACAAAGCACTGTGGAAGGAATGGTGTTATATACAATGCTACAATAATTACTGTGTTATGAACACTTTTAAAACTGTTCATAAAAGGCAGCAAAGTTCATTAAACCATTATTTTATAAATAATAGTTCCTGCATTTGTTACATAAAAAAAAATCCCTCCCCACCCCTCCCCCCAAAAAAACAGCAACACTTCAGGGTTTCTAAAAGGGATCAAGAGATTACCAATCACCTCTTCCCACCATCTTTATCCCCAGGGTCATTTAAAAAGCAGCAGCATTCCTAAACAGAAGTTTTGGGGAGCAGAAACATGGCTGATGTCATACCCAAAATAAGTCAAGGACACAGGATATATGTGGAAAAAGTAGCTACCCTTACTCACGAGTAATACCTTACTTCTCAAGTAATCAACAGAACTAAGAGTAAGCTACTGAATGTGAGTAAAGATGGCAAAATGTGGCCCTAAATGAACTGAAAATCTTCTCAGCTATAAAATGAGTTCATCTGCAAGTAATTTAATTTAGTTATTTGAAAAAGCTTAGAAGGGTGCTGCATGGCATTAGGTATCTGAGACCTATCACAGAAGCAATCAGATCATACTGGACACCAGCTGTGCATCAAGTAGATTGCTTTTATCTATGTGATAAAAACCTTGTAGAGTGTGAACAATACTGGGCATAAAATGTAATATTTTAATGAATGACAAAAGATGAAAAGAATGAGCAGGAGAACTGGCAATTTAGTCAAAAGATGAGAAGGAAGAAAAAAAGCCTCCAAACATGACATTTTACAGTAAGTGGATTTTGCAATGAACAGAAATTTGAGCGGGGGGGGGGGGGAGGAAATAGTATTCTCTATCTTAACTGATCCAGTTGGGGCACCTTGCAAGTCAATGATGGATGCTCCTGCATCACTTGGCAGAACAAAATAATAAAAAAAAAGTTAACACATTTTGGACCAGTTTCAGACCTGGTGTAAGTGTGTGAAACTCCATTAATTTCAATGAAGATGCAAAATTGGCCCTTTTACTGTAATCTACATCAATAGAGAAAACCATAAAATATAAAGGCAGCTATATGCCTAATGGTTTATTTCTTTTATGAGGCTCCTAGCAGGACATTAATTTCAAATTATGTCTTTGGTGAGCCATCTAGCAGGACATTAATGATGGATGGGAACCCAATAAATAAAATGATTGTTATTACTACTACTTAGAGTTGCCTACCAGTATCAACTGCTATCATTTTAATGTTTGGAAAGTTAGGATTCATTTAGGAATTTCACATTTCATCATACATACTCTCTACGAGTATTAGTATTTTTTGTGCAACCAGATTAAAACATTCCTAATTTTCATTTCAGTGCTTACATGTTGTTTCTCATTTCAGGAGTTGTACATGTCCTGGAACTACATGAATGTCCTTTTTAAGCATAGGCCAACAAAATATACCAACTGGTTTGGAAAAAATAAGAATAAGCCCAAGTTCAAATTGACCAGAAACCCAGCCTTTTGTAAAGTTTGAAAATTTTTGGATCCATATTCCACCCTCAACCGCTACATTTCATTTTGATTTGTTTCTACATTTCCTTCACATCCCTAAAAAGCTTCCTAAAATATCGCCACGCTAATCTTTCCTGCTTAGTCAGTTAGTAGTGGGGTTTTGGGGGATGTGTGGTTTTTTGCACTGAAAAAGGAGCCCAATTCTGATTCTAAATTTCATTTCTCTGTACAGTCTCACACCAAAACTCCAATGTTACATGCATACTTGTCAGTTTGATTCAATTACTCTTAGACCTGAGGGTTCAAAATATGTATCCAAGTTCCAAAATTTCAAGCTGTTTGGATTTGGCCCATTATAGCGTCAGAGTGGAGCTGCAAGTAGGGTGATCAGACAGCAAGTATGAAAAATCAGGACAGGGGGTAATAGGCACCTATATAACACAAAGCCCCAAATATCAGGACTGTCCCTATAAAATCAGGACATCTGGTCACCCTAGCTGCAAGACTACAATTTGAATGTGGACCCATGGTTTTCGTTTAGCCCCATGTCTGCCTTTTGTTTTTTAACCCAGAAGGGCAACCTAAGTCAATGCTGACAGCTATATTCTGCTCTCACTTACATCTGACCAGCTCCCATTGAGTTTGCAGAGATTGTATGGACACAACTGTAGGCAGAATTCAGTCCTTGATGAATATGCATGCAGCACCTTTCATTGGAGCTAATTGGACATACTTTGGAAGGCAGACGTGGGTCCCAAGAATTCAACATAACTTCCCTGGACCTCAAACTATGGCTAAAACCCACCATACCCCATTTTTGTCCTGTGGAAACACAGACCTCTATCTTTCTGTTTTGGAAAGTCTTTCTGGCAAAAGTTTTTTTTCCTATTAAAAAACTACTCCATGCAAAATGTTACCCAAACTCACCTCTTGACCACATAATCATCTTTAAAATACTGATGTTTGATTAAATCACCACATCAATTGTCAAAAGCTTAAAAGGAAAAGATTCTCACTTATTGCTACTCTGGTAAGATCACAGCACACAATTGGGTCTTGGGTATTCATTATTCAGTCCCCTTCTCTCTTGTCTTTCTATCCTTCTCTTATCCATGCTTTCCTCCCTTTTCTTTCCTTGTGTTTTTTTACCAAGTCCATAGTTGATTTTCCTCTTAGCTCCTTGTCATGTGAAATATTGCTGGACTGACTTTTCCATGAAGTATGTGTGGTTTTTGGAGTGTTTTAAAAGCATTTTGGATAAGATGAGTGCTGCTGAATGATGTCAACCTCATGGCTGCGGAAATCAAGTTTACCCACAAAAGACATACTACATGGACACCAGCAGCGCAAGCTTTCTAAAAACTGTCCCAGACATGTCTTTCAACCTTTACCAAGAGGAACCTCCTCTACTGAGGAAATAATAATTCATGTTTCCATGCCCAGTTATTTCTTAGTTTCTGAGGCAAGACTGCCAGCAAGATGACTATTAGCGCTAAAGAGTTTGTTTTTGTTTTGGCTATTTGCCTCCTGGGAACTGGAATAGGACTACTAACTCATTTCACACAGACCACTGAATAGCATCACTGCACAGTCCATTGCTCAGACTACTGAGCAAACTGACAAGCATATACATAAACATCCTATTAGCTGTATGTGCCCTCAGGAATGTGTCTGTCAGGACCTCAAGGCATGCAAACTCTGGGGAAAAAAACCCCATCAGGTTAATTGATGATCAGAAGGAAACCTCTTGCTTAACCTTTGAAACTGCTTGCTTAACAAGTTTTCTTTGAGTGACGTGTTCATTGTAATACTAATGAATAAATAAGGGAAGAAAGTTTTGGGTAGTTGGACTCTTCAGAGACTCTCCCTCTGGACACATCTTGTGGTCCCCACCGGCATATGGAAGATTGGCCATCGAAAGACTGCTGCTGTGCTACTTGAGAGCCACACCCAACTTTGGTAATTATTGAGGGTTAGGAGTGTTTTACTGACCTGTTGCAGACATGTGTAGCTGCTTGAGACTAAGTAAAGTATAGGTTTAAGTGAAAGCACTTTTGTGTTGTCCTGTTTCTGCCAACCATCTATCGGTCGGACAGCCGTGTCTCCTTTGATTTATTTCCTGACACCACCTCGCACAGAGTAAAGTTACAAAGAGCTTTGGGTTGAAAAAGGAAAAACAAACATATGGGAACAGTAGTGAGACCAACCAATTAAGATGAATTAACTGGAATTAAATTATTGTAGTGCAACACAGATCTTTCAGAAGAGTACAAATATATAATACTGAGTTTGTTTTTCCATAGGTTCTTTGTTACCATGTTGGGGCCGGGATGCTTTCAAGCCTTAGTTTATTAAGTTGACTCCCGGGACTTACTGCACAGGAGGTTGCTATGTGGCAAGCTAGTGCACTGTAGATTCATACCCTGGTTTGCCATGCAGTAATTTATCATGTAGACAAGCTCCGAGTCCTCACAATGATCATAATACTTATGCAAATGAAGAACTTGGAGAGCTACAGCTTAAAGTTGCAATATATATGATGATATTTGAAAACACAGGTACATATAATGCAGTTTGGCCAAATAAATCAACCTTTTTTATTCTAGTAACTAGACTTCTGCAAACTCTTTGACTCAAATTGCAAGAGTATGTTAAATTGGCTGTGCTTTGTGTTTGGATTGTAGATGGGACCAAGCTGTAAGGATGGCTCGGAAACAAGATTTCTGATTTGTGAAAAAGTTCAAGGTTTCAATGCTTCTTCCATTGAGATGCAGAACAAAATCAAGACATTTTTTATTTTTTTTATTGATTGATTGAGAGAGTGACTGAGCGCATGCCAACCACAGGCCCCAGAATAGCCAATAGCTCAGCAGTTACGACACTTACCTGGTATGTAAGAGACCTAATTAAGTCACTGCTCTGTCTCCCTCTCTGGTTTTCACCAGAAAATCCATCCTGGAGCCGAGAACTTCCAGACAAAGGGTCAGTCAAAACCAATAAGTGTCCACAAAAAAACTTGTTTTGATGAATCAGCATTTTCTGAGCGCACCAAAAAAAAAAATATTCCCAATGAGCTGGACTCAGCTGCGACTCGTTCAAATTTTCTTTGTGTCCACAAATAGTCTATAGACTTTCTGGAATGTTTTCCCCTTTCCATCTGACCATCCACTAACTTTATCAGACTGCTGTTCATGGTGTGTTTAAAGTTTGAGCATATCAGAAGCTGTTTTCCTTTGGAGGGAGGGAGGGGGAGAGAGAGAGAGACACGCACACGCACACTCACTCACACTCTCTCTCTCTCTCTTTCCCCGCCCTCCAACCCTACTCTACTTGAAAATGCAGGAAAAATAACTTATCTCGCTCCTGGGTCTCCTAGACTCTGGTAGAGAGTTATTTGGTACATCATTAACATATGTATCTCATAGTTATTGTAGACTAGCTTGTTTTTATTTTATATTTTAACTAGAAAATCATATCCTAGTTTTAGATCCCTGAGATCAGAGCACCCTTATGAGTCAGAAGTGAGGCCTGACCTCTCTCTGCACATGAGTCTGTGCCAGAAATTCAGGGACTCGATTGCCTCATTTTCCGCTCTTTTGTGAAATTCTATGAGATAATGGGAACTGTCTCCTTATTTTAAACTTGGGTTTATATTACAACCCGGTTTTAAAAGAAGACACTTGGTTCCCTGAACTTTTGAGTTCTTTTGTTCCATCTATCCCTTTCCAGTTCTGGTAGATGAACATCAGACCCAACTTGGATAGTCAGAATGAAATTTGGCCATGGAGAAACCAGAAATGAATTTATTTAACTTTGATGCCTGTGAACTGGATCTCTCTCACAAATCCATGAATCCATTTTGATCTGCCTTGCTGGAGATTGGGAGTATTTTAAATTTCACATGAAAGCTCATTCTTATGAGATTTCTAATTCAATTTTGTACAGTCAAATAAGTTATCCAAACGTTTTGGTATGTACTTGAACAGAATCTGATCTCTGAATCTTTGGAAGGGCCAAAGTGAAAACTTTTTTTATGAAATTTTCCCCATACTTCAGCAGTTCAGATGAAATGGAGAATGAATTCAAACTGTCCTTTGTTATAGTTCTTACAAATCAAAAAGCCATCTGAGAAAGCTTTGCAAAATCAACCTCCCACCTCTTTGGTCTGTCTGTAGTAACTATTAATCAGTTGTGATGAAAAAAGAAATAGGGAGAAAGACACGGAACTTTTAAGGAATTTGTTTAAAAAATAGCAAGCTAAAATCATGCTTTTGAAAGTTGTAGTGCAATCGTTCATGTAAAGTAATATGAAGGACACAAAAGTGTTACAGTAACATCAAGGCAATGTTGTTTGGTATCTGGGGCACCCATTTGGAGAAATGGGTACTATTCCTGGCTCTGCCAATGACCTGCTGAGTAACCATAGGCACATCACTTGCCCTCTCCCTGCCTCAGTTTTTCATCTGTAGAATGGGTATAATGATACTGACCTCCTTTGTAAAGCACTTTGAGATCTACTGATGAAAAGTGCTATATAAGAGCTCTAGTATTTGGGGTCATGGGAAAAGAAAGCAGCTTTGAAACAGATTAAAAGACTGGGTAATAATTTATGATCAATAACCAGATTGTATTGTGCAGTGCTTCACCTTTCAGATTTTCCATCAGTGCTCTTGTTAAAGATGGTATTCTCTTCCTAAAAGCTTATCAGCAAACTAACACCATTTTTGTCTCCAAAGATGTGAGGCTACTTTTACATATATATAGCAAAGCAGTGTGGTGTTGTCTGGTGCTTAGGCAGGGGGCTGGATCTGAGAATTCCTATGTTCTCTTCTGGCATTGCTGCTGACTCATTGTGTGCTCTCCCATGTCTCACATGCATCTGACGAAGTGGGTATTCACCCACGAAAGCTCATGCTCCAATACATTTGTTAGTCTATAATTAGTCTGCAAAATATATAAGGAGTGTCTTAAACTCTCACATCTATTTGTTTTCATTGTTTTTCAGTAGGAATGGACTAACCAGCTTAAAGAATAATAATAGTCACCCTCCACTATCCCGCCATTAGCATTCATTCAAAACTTGGAAAGAACCTTTTTTGAGGTTCAAAGAAGTTCAGGTCTCTTTACATTTCTACATGTAGCTATATTTCCCGCTTCCAGCTGGAGAGGGGAAGTGTTAAAGTACTGCAAGAATGACTAGTCTCATTACAGAAAATGTGGAAAATGGCAGAAACGCTAACTGACTTTTTTGTGTCAATTTTCACCAAGAAGTTTAGTAGCGATTGGGCGTCTCATTTAATGAATGCCAGTGAAAATGAGGTAGGATCAGTGGCTAAAATAAGGAAAGAACAAGTTAAATATGAGCCAATAAATATGTAACACTGTTGCAAAAAAAGCAATCATTCTGGAATGTATTAGCAGGAGTGTTGTAAGCAAGACACAAGTAATTCTTCTGCTCAGCTTCATGCTGATTGGGCCTCAACTGGAGCATTGTGTCCAGTTCTGGGTGCCATATTTCAGGAAAGATGTGGGCCTTGGTATTTATGTATATTTTCAGAAAGCTGATCTCTCTTTTTAATTACTTTGACTCTTGTGCATGTTACTGAGGGTAGTATGAACTATTTTATGCTTGATCCGCAATCCAGCAGTCCATCACTATTTATCAAAACACTTAAGCATATACTCAGCTTTAGGAATATGCTTAAGCATTGTTGACATCAGAAGTAATAACAGACATATAGTTAAACATGTGTTTTGTCAAACGGGGCCTGAGTTCTGTTCTATTTCTCTTTCACTTGGTTTATTGAGGTTTTTTTAAGTTATTGTCAGTTTCTTGTGACAGTTGGAAGGGGTGAATGGGAAACAAAGTACAGTATAATTTAAAGCATTAAGGTGCTCTTTAATATAGTTGATTTGAGTTCATATCTCAAGTTAGGAACTGATACAATGATTATATTCAGGCCTAATAAACTTAGCCCCTGATCCTGCAAACACTTAAACATGTGTGTAATTTTACTCATCTGAGTAGTCCCACTGAAGTCAATGAGACTAGCCATGCAAGTAGATGCCCTTATGATTGAAATGAGGTCCTTTTATTTGCATTTTATAATTCAGCTAGTCTTTATGCATTCTAACTGCTGCTCCCTAGTAACTTTACTGGTCAGTGGAGACAAGTGAGATGTTGTGTGCACAAAGCAAAATAATGCAGTATTCTGCACTTATATAACACTTTTCTTGTGTCGAGTTCAGTGTTTAACAAAACTGGTGTGTAAACCTTAGTAACATTTCACAAGTAGGGTTCCTTCATCTCAAAGATATTGAAATGACTTGCTCAAAGCCACACAAATCAATGGCAGAGTTGAGAATAAAATTAGTTTATTCTGGTCCCTAGTTCCATGCTCAGTCCACTAGACTACAGCTGTTGATATAGGTGCAGCAAGATCCCGTTTACCACAGCAGGTGAGATCCTTGCAGTATTGGATTCAAAGGAGCTTGAGCTGAGATGCTGCTGCAACTGCTTTTCTGTTCATCTCAGCACAGTCCATTGTGTGATGCTTGGTGTGCATCATCGAAGGTCTGTGAGCAATCCTGTTTCCTAAAGTTTGAATTTAAAGTCAGCTAGTCCTTGAGTTATATTCCTTCCAGTTAGATGACTGGCTTTTCAGTAACTGATTTTCCTATACTGGTAACTATATTGGTTTTTCTGTTTGGCAGGACTTTTTGTCTGCCGCTTTTCTGGTTCACCAGTCTTTTGCCACTAGAAAAATATCATATCTTTGTTCTCGTCATGTTTTAGCAAACATCAGTTCTGGCATGTGGAGGTTAATTGGACAAATCCTGGACCTTGCACAAAACCTGAGAAAATCGGCTTTGCCCACAAGTGTTTTCTGTGAGGACAGTGGAGCACAAGCAGCTTTAATAACAGCATCTGTGCCTTCTGCTAGTGACAGCCCCTCAGTATCTGGCTTACATAATCCCCTACTGGCCGTGTCTCCAGTATTGCACATCCCTGTTGTTTCCCTTCTGCATCCCCCTGTGCAGTGGCAGAGCTAAAGTTGCAAAGCGCCTTTGCAGCTTCTCTGTGGTTCAGGGGCCTCATGCAGCAGAACCATGCCAGTTCTGCCCTTGAGACATTCCATCACCTCCTACACTCTCCAGGATCTGGCCCAATGACTGAACCAGTCTCTTTCAGAACTGAAATACTGGTTTCAGATCAGAGCATCAGCCTTACTTTGTAAACATTAAAGAGATGTTGTTTAGATATTAAACATTAAAGTCTATGGGGTGGTTAAATCTGTATTAATACAGCATATAAACTAGTTTATTAGAAGCCTTTTACACTGGATTCCCATAACTACCAGTGTCATGAGTCACCAAGATGGCTGTCACCATCAGGACTTAGGAGACTGAGAGTTAACAATAGTGATGAATAAAAAATGTACAGTAGTCATGTTAAAACACACACCACTAATTCTCATAGTGATTAATTAACACTGTAAATCCAGTGATCTTTCCCCTCTTCACAGCAAAAAATGTAAGAACAAAGTTTTGAAATGAGGACCCTGCTGACTAAGACTTAATTGCTTTTCCAAAACAGCCTTCTGAACATTTAATATAATAGAATACAATATGATCAACCCTGCAATTAAAACTAGATCATGGGAATAATTGAACGAACTATACTTTATGGTGCACTCTCCTCCTTGCTTTTGAATTGCGGCTGCATTTTCAAAAGGGTCCCATTTTAGGCACTTAAATGAGGGCCACATTTTAGAAAGAGCTTAATACCCCTGCAGTGTCATCATCACACTACTGGCCTGGCTAATTAATGTAGTGCTTACATGGGAGCTGAGCTGTTTTGAAAACCTGGCCCTGAGTATGCAGAGCCGCACTTGAATTAGCTGATCTGGCCTTTCTGGTTGTATCATTTATGTTCAGTTCTAAGAGTGCACAGCTGGGTTCTCATAATTGAAAAATAGTTTTAAAAAATCCCTTCTGCTAGTTGTGAAGTGTGGATGGGATAGGTAATAAGGGAGGAAAAATAATAAAGGGAGCCTTGGGGCAGGAAAGGGGGCATTCTGAGACAAAGGACAAGGGTTCAGTAGAAAACAATGACAGTTGTAAACTGACCACAAGTGCCAGGCTATTTATTTTTTTTACAAGCTACAGCTTTTTTTACCAACAAGCTTATTCAGTATATGTTCTTATTAGAGCTGGTGAGAAAATGAAATTTCTGTTCCATGGTAAATTCCAACATTTCAGATTTTGTTTTGTTCTCAGTCCGAACCAAAAAGCTAAAATTTAGATACTTTCCATGGAATGAAAATTCCAAAAAGTTTCTGTCTGAGACCATCAAAACATTTTGGTTTGATAATGTCAAATCATTCTGTTTCAATATGATAAAAATGTTTTCCTACTTTAATATGTTAAATATAAAATATTAAATATACTATAAAAATCTAAATAACATGAATCAACATGAGAAAATCAAATAAAACGTTTTATTGAAATGAGAAAATCAAAATGATTCCTTTTGACTTTTCCCCTCATAGAAAATTTTATCAAAATCGACACTTTCCTGTGAAAGGTCTCAATTTTGGCAAAACTCCATTTTTTTAGCAGAAAACATTGAAAAGTTTGCAGTCAGCTCTAATTCTTTCCCATCATTGTGATATCTGGGCACCTATCCCATTACAGGATGTTCATGAGTAAACTACTGCTGCTCTTCTTGAGTGGCTGAAGAAATGAGGTCCAGCATTCTCATGTTTTGCATCAGTAGGCTACTGCTGTCCCCCTTGTTAAAGCTTTATTGCTACATTAGCATGATTCTACTATATTTTCATAGGCAGTACAAAGTTTATACAAATTGGTAGGAGTATTTTGCAGAATGTAAATTTTCAGATTACTGCATTGAGCAAACTCATCTTCATTTGAATAAAATTGTAACTAGATTATAGAGATGGGTCCAGACCAAAACCTCATCAAATGAAGTATCCCTGCACCATGGATGGGAGAAGTTGGAGATCCAAACCCATATCAATCTATAAATTATGTAGATGGAGCCTATCTACCAGGGCCACCCAGAGGATTCAGGGGGCCTGGGGCAAAGCGGGGGAGCGGACATAAAAAAGGCGCCACCCGCTGCGGCGCTTGTACTCACCAGGCAGTGCTCTTTTTTTTTCTATTCTATGCAGCAGCAGGGGTGGCGGGTCCTTCACTCACTCCGCATCTTCAACAGTACTGAAGGACCCGCCGCCGAAGACCCGGACCGCCACCAGGCAGGGCCGCCCAGAGGATTCCGGGGGCCCAGGGTCTTCGGCGGCAGGGGGCCCCGCTTCGGCGGTAAGTTGGCGGCGGGGGGTCCTTCCGTTCTGGGACCTGCTGCCAAAGTGCCCCAAAGACCCACGGCGGGGACCCCCCGCCGCTGAATTACCGCCGAAGCGGGACCCGCTGCCGAAGTGCAGCCCCCACCGCTGGTCTTCGGGGCACTTCTGCGGTGGGTCCTGGAACGGAAGGACCCCCCCCCCGCCGCCGAATTATCGCTGAAGACCTGGCTGCACTCCGGCGGCGGGTCCCGCTTCGGCGGTAATTCGGTGGCAGGGGGTCCTTCTATCCCGGAGAGGAAGGACCTCCTGCCAGCGAAGACCGGGAGCGAAGAAGCTCCAAGGGCCCAGGCCCTGCGAGAGTTTTCCGGGGCCCCCGGAGCGAGTGAAGGACCCCACTCCAGGGGCCCCGAAAAACTCTCGTGGGGGCCTCTGCTGGGCCCGGGGCCTGGGGCAAATTGCCCCACTTGCCCCCCCCTCTGGGCGGCCCTGCCACCAGGTGAGTAGCCAGGCAAGGGATTCAAAGACCAGGGCTCACGGGGCCCCTGCAGGGCCCGGGGCCTGGGGCAAATTGCCCCACTTGCTCCTCTCTCCCTCCAGGTGGCCCTTCTATCTACTAAGCTGAACCAAACAAAATGTAGCGTGTGAACCAACATCCTGGATCCATATATCCTTTGAGTCCACTCCGGCTTTACAACCTCACAAACTGAATAAACAATTTAAATAAGGCCAACTCAAAATCAACAATAGCAAGGATGAAATTACTAGGGCTATCTATTTACATGCTTTAAGGCATAAAACATTCATAATCTTTGGTCAAGGAGAAATTCCCCTGTGCCTGTTTTGCACAGTGTTTGCATCGTGGGTGAATTGAGAGTCTTTGGAAGCATCCAACATTGGCCAATACTAGAAACAAAGTACCAAACTATATGGACTGTTGTCTTGTTTCTTTGTGTCACTTCTTACTTTGTGTCTACAATCAATTCATATCAGTAGCTGTGTTGTTTTCACTATATTACTGACTGTCACAGGGTAGCTGGCCCTTCCAAAGAGAGCGAGGTCTCAGCCCACCTGTGACACAGCTGATTTGTCTACCTAGGTGGAGAGAATGAATCAAGTCAAAAGACAGGTGGTCATATGACTAAACAAGGTATTTGATGTAAAAGAAAAGAGACCTGTGAACAGCCAAAGAGGGAACTGCAGAGAGAGACAGAGAGTCTCCTGCAGTGGTGCCTGAAGGAGGCAGTTGGGGCTTGGTAGAAAGACTCAGCTGGAAGTTTTGTTTTCCTTTTGTGGAGAAGGCAAAGAAGGAACGCCAGCTCATGTGTCTTATCCCAAGGTTTAGAGAACAGAGAAAGAGACAGTACTTTCAGAGGAAGGTCTGTATCCCATTTAAGGCAGGGGTGGAAGACCTTTTTGTGTAAGTATAACCAGACCCCAAGAAGGGCTGTCATTGGACTTGGGAAAGCTTCTTTTTGAGTTATTCAAGAACCAAGAAGGAAAACTGAGGCAGGGTGCTGCAGAGAGGACATGTCGGATGTGGTTGACCCGGTTACCCTGAGCTTCTTTCTGATTGGTTAAACAGAGGTGCCGGCCATAGTTGTCCTTATAAAGCAAAGTGAAGGTATGAAGCAAAAAAAGATAAAAGGGATAGAAATGCTATGATGCAATCAAAGAGGTAAAGTAAGGTCATCATGAATATTAGAACAATGAGGCAGAAGAGGGAAATTCAGCTAGCCCGGAGAGAGCCTAAAGGCATCGCAAGTCAACTTGTAACAGTTATTCAGAGCACAAACTAGTCTTCAGATTTTTAATTTTCTAGAAATCTGATCCACTAAATGCAGGTCCCAAGCCACCACGTAATTGGGAATAAGAGTATCCCCAGAAGTGGAGTAGTCTTTTTTTCTATTCTGTTTCACTGCTACATCTCCTTTCCTTTGCTTATTCTCTTTTGTATTCCATTTCCATTATGTGTAGTTTGCTCTTTGCTACTTTTGTATGTTTTTCTGCTTCTGTGGCATCTTTCTCTCTCCTCTTTTTTTATTCTTTTTTTCCTCCACTATGTCTCTGCTAAGGTTGTCATCTTCCCACTCTCTTTCTTTCTTTCTCTGTCCTCCACTTCCTTCTTTACTTATTTTCTGTTCTTTCCACTTCTTGTTTCTTTTTCCTTCATCTCTGACTCTCTCACCCATCCACACTCTGAGTCACATTTCTTCTTTGCTGCCTTTTCTCCTTCCTCTTCCTAGTCTCCTTTTTCTCTTCCAACTATGGTAGAAATATTCGAGAGATCAGCTGTGTCTTGATGTATTTTTTAGTAGTAAAGAGATCAAGCTACAACATTCAGACTAGTAAAATAAAGTTCTTGGATGGAATTAGACAAATTTCCCAAATGATTCTCCTCTTTGAGTCTGGGTCATAAGATATTAATCTTCTAACACTATCTTGAAAAATGCCTTTCTGGTTGTCGTATCAATCTTCAACAGAAAATAAGACCACAATGTCAGCACCCAAGTCTGCTTTTAAGGATAATATGTTTTGGCAATTTGACTCAAATTATACCAGGTTAAGATTTTATTTATTTGTTTTACAGTAGTAGTCAGAGTTCCCAAAAGAGATTGAGAATTTATTGTAGTAGGCACTTGTAAAACCAAGTGAAAGAACTCTCTGCCCCAAAGAATTTACAATATAAATAGACAAGACAAAGGGAAGGGAGGGGAAACAGAAGCACAGAGATGGGAAATGACTTGTCTAAGGTCACACAGCAGGTCAGTAGCAAAGCAGGGAAGAGAACTTGGGTCTTCAGATTCCGAGTCCAGTGCCCATTGGACCATGCTCGCTCTATATGAGATGAAAACACTTCTCTTCATATATAATCCTCTTTCCTCCCCCACTTTGTGCTGCTCTCATGCAGTCTTTATCCTTCACTGTTAAAAACATCACATATAGAATGTCACAAAAAGCAATTGCTAGGGATTAGAACTACTATCTTGAGTAGCTTCAAGTGCCTACAAACTTAAAAGGGATACGAAACAGCTTTAGTTTTTACAGAAAGCTTAATCTTTTCTATCAAGAATAGATTTTAATAAAGAAGATAGCATTGCTTTAGGGCTAACCCCTTCAAAGACATAATATCCTTAAATAACATTCTTTTAGAAATATTCTCAGCTATTTCAATCTTGTGATGGAATATCCCACTTTTGATTAGATCTCCACCTAAAGCTTTACTACCGAGCTCAGCCAGAACAGTGACTAATTTATCCATTAGAGGCTTACATTCAGTGTCAGATTTTTCTGCATCCATCTCCCATGTAGGCCTTTGGGGTGAAATCCTGGCCCCACTGAAGTCAATGACTAAAAGGCCCCATTGACTAAAACCGGACTCAAATTTCACCCTTGATGTCTGAGAGTCAGTTTTGAGTTCTAAATTCTTAGTATTCTGGAAAATTGAGTTCATGTGAATAGCATCTACTACAGACTAGGCCCAAGAAACAGCCCCAGGAGTGGTTACATTATGAGTTTTTGTCTTTTGGCAAGTGGGAAAGCAAGGGCTGTTTAACACCCACACTCCTCCCCAGCTATGGAAAGAATATTATCCTCTATTAATTTCTACAGGTCACTTCCATAAGCGACTCCTGTTTTGAGCATCACCAGTCTCTTTCCACAAGAAGTGATTAGAGGTAAGTCATTTCTCCAGTGCTCCAGCCTCCCACAAATATTGCAGTGACTACTTGGAACTCACTGGGAAAGCTCAACAATAAGAGACCGAAATAAATCGAGTGGAGTTTGGTAAATCAAGAGAGAATGCCCAATAAAAAGGGTAACCAGCTCAAGTAAAGAGACCAATGAAGCAAAGCCCTGGAATGAAGGACAGTTTCAATACCAGCAATGTTGAACAACTGGCTATTTTGCAGTCATCTTATTGATATGGTGACTTGAGCTTTTTTGCTTTCAATTAGGCAAGGCACTGCCTAGGATTCCAACTTTGTTTAGTGTGTGTGTGTTTTATATTTATATAAAAATTGGTGCATATTGAGTTTTATCTGGGTGTAGTCTACTCAGAGGACTGGAGGGAAAAAAAAGTGGTGTGTTAAATAGAAAGCAGGTAGTGATTGACCCATGACTCCTGCATGCCTCAACATTGTTGTCCGTGTTCCGCCAACCAGACCTTCCAGATGTTATTGAGGGTGAGAGATCTGGACATCTGTAAGCCTGTAAGTTCCCTGAGCTTGCTTGAGTGGAACAAAGTTGTCATAGACTCAGATGAACTGCCGGCTTCAGGAGTGGCCTTTGGAGTGTGTATGGAGGTAGTAGGGGGCCTTCTGTGAAAGAAGGGAGGGAAGAAATGGAAGCTAGTTTTTGTCTCTTGTCCTTCAATTAAAAATAGTCAGGAGGGAAATTCTCATGAGAGTTCCAAGGGTTAAAGAAATTGCATTGTGCACAGGACTTCTGGTTGTTTCAGTTTAAACATTAAAGGACAGGTAACAGGAGAGAGCTGTGTATGCCTGCTTTATATATTGGAGAAATTGTTCATTTATGTGAAATGTTGACCTCTGTCATCCTGCCAAGTTGACTGGGCCCAAGGGTGAGCTGCTGCTCAAGCGTTGGTTGCAAAAGTTAATGCTGCCAGGGGAGTACTTTAAAAGGACGCTGTCAAGTTGGTGTACCCAAAATCTGACCTACCTTTTTTTCCCTTCCCCTTACATATATTTGAAAAGTTCATGTCATTCTTTTCTGAGTCTTTTTTTTTCTCCAAAAGAAAATGCTTCAATTGCTATCTGAAAAGAGGCTAGGAGGAGAGTCTGAGATTCTAGTATTCAGAGCATGGAAATACAGATGCTATGAAGGGGGAAATTCTGGAATGGTACTTGAAGGAGGTGGATACATTTTGTTAGTAAATTATTAAAAATGGTAGATTAAAATTGAAATGAAACTATCAATTGGAGTCCACAACTAACTTCCAAAAGAGGTGGTGAAATCACTATTTTATTTTAATAGCATCATAGCTATGCATGGTAGGTCTTAACAGAAATAAAAGTACTGGCCTTACTCTAAACCGCAGCTTGGCTTGATGACCTCTTATTATAAATTGGTTATTATATTACTATTATTTCTGTACTATGCTGGTACCCAAAGGTGTCAATCAGGATCAGAGCCTTGCTGTGCTGGGTGCTGTACAAACACACAGGTAGACACAGTCCCTGACCCGAAGCATTTGCAATCCAATTAGAAATGAAATGTGACAAGTAAATGTAATCAGTGAAAGAAGGGGTGGGAGAAAAAGAGTAAAGGAAATAACATCATATGGTTAGCAAATTAGCTATTGTTTAAGTTGATGATTTCCATTGGTTCCAATCAAAATCTCAAAATGAAAGCCTTGAACTTTCTGAGGCTTGCATATCACTGCGTAGAACCCTGCAAAAACTCAGAGGGGTCCCAGAGAAAGTGTTATAGGATCACATTGTAGCATAATGCATATGGCTCAAAAGGGCCAGGTTAAAGTTGCATGGTCAGTCTTAACTTTGGCATTTCCAGACTTTCATACCCTGCATCATCTTCCATGTGGAACTAAGGAGTTCTCCTGGCTCCTCTTCTATAGAACATGGGTACCACAGAGACTTTTTAATCTCCAAGACTAGAGTAAGGACCACAGAGAAAGCTTTGGAGTGAACAAAGAAAAGGGTTGGGGAGGGACGATTCTTTACCACTCCAGCATATAGTCTGACTACTCTGGCTGTGTGCTAGGAATGGGATTGTGAGTTAATATCCTTGAGAGAGGCATCACATTCTAGTAGAGAGCATACTAATGATGTTGCCTGTTTAAAAATTATACCCTTAAAAACCAAAAATATTAACAATCTTTTTTTAGTCTACCTTACAATTCTCTACCTAGCAATGCTGCTTCATATCCAGCAAAGGAGAATGAGAAATCAAAGCATCACCAAAGAAGTTGTTCTAGTTAACAGACACTCTGCCTGCTGCCAACAAGGATTTACTGTTTATCTCTATTACAACCATCTGAAGCTAATTGTATAGTTGTGGTAATAGTGCCCTCCAGAGGAATTTTGAAGGAATTAGTTTGAGTAGCTAACACAAAAGATGGTATAAAAGTTGATACGAAATCAAAATGGAATACAGTATAAAAGTAAAAATAGTTGACCCTTTGAAAACAAAAAGTGCTATCTTAAAGGCTTACAAATACAACTGTATCACTGAGCCTAGTTATAATAGGTTGCCCCATAACAAGATTATGGACATGAGGGCTGCAGAACTCCAACTGAGATGAAAAACTAAAGTACCACAGTGGAGAATCAAGCCACTGATTCTAATTTGTAGTGAGACTGGATTTTACAGCATTTTATAACAGGCTACAGTCTCTGTCTAGGCTGTTTTGACTTATAGCCATGGTCGTGCTTGTGAACTGACCCCCGGTCTACAATTGTGAAGAGCAGTAAATGCAAATATTCACAAAAAAAGGAGCTTATTTTGGTGCCAAAGATAAAACCACACTTACTATTTCACTTACTGTATCTCCATAATGTGGTTGCAAATTATTAAACCTTTTGATTTCATACATCTTTGCAATGACTGTTACTGCCACTTTAAGATTTTTCATTTGTTAACTAAATCCTATATATTGATACTGGGGCTGTGCACATTAGCTGTGTCATTCTCAGCTAGCAAAACAACATCTGTATCTCATGTCATCTGAAGTTTGCTGCAGCCTTTTCTTCCAAGGAAAGTGATGGTTTGTAGTAATGCATTGTGATACTAACCCTGGAAAGGCACATGTTATTGCAGCACATGTGGCATCTTATTTTAGATACACTCAGTGCGTCAATATGATAGGCGACCTTAAAGGCAGTTTCAAACAAACTGTACAATTTCCTTGCTTTGGAGGCTCGGGATGGCTGAATTGGTTTGGTTAAAATTTAGACTCAATCTGAAACGTCACCAAAAATGCAAATCAAATCCAAATTGTGAGAGATTTTGGGGAATTCTGTATTCATTTTTTAGGGGATTGGAGCAAGAAGGATGTGACATTCACTGTAGTTTTCTCTGTAACAGGAGCATAGCCCACAGTCTAAAATTTCTGCAAAATCCATGTTTCTCAATTTGTGTGCAACTCTTCTCTTGCAGGGACATGGATAACACGTAGCTCAGTGAGGCCCATCTGAGAAGAGAATACAACTGGGGACAGAGAAACAACCAAACTCTACTGTGACAGGTTGGATCACAGAAACCCCCTGGGAGCTGCCACCCAATATTCCGAGACTACTTCTGCCCCCTGCTTTCCCTGTCAACTTGGGACCCCAGCACCCTGTCTTGCTGAGCCAGACACTCCCGTCTGCTCCAATACAGACCCAGGGTCTGAATTACTTGCCCCAAAGCTGCAGGTTTACCCCAAAGCAGATAAAAGAAGTGTTCCTGTCTTTAACACTTAGACGCCCAACTTCCAATGGGGTCTAAACCCAAATAAATCCATTTTTACCCTATATAAAGCTTATACAGGGTAAACTCATAAATTGTTCGCCCTCTATAACACTGATAGAGAGAGAGATGCAGAGCCGTTTGCTCCCCCAGGTATTAATACATACTGAGTTAATTAATAAGTAAAAAGTGATTTTATTAAATACAGAAAGTAGGATTTAAGTGGTTCCAAGTAGAAACAGACAGATCAAAGTAAGTCACCAAGCAAAATAAAATTCACAAATCTATGTGTAATCAAACTGAATACAGATAATCTCACCCTCAGAGATGCTTCAGTAAGTTTTTTCCTCAGATTGGACACCTTCCAGGCCTGGACACAATTTTTTCCCCTCTTGTTCCAGCTCAGGTGGTAGCTAGAGGAGTCTTCATGATGGCTCCTCTCTTTAGCCAGCTGAAGACAAAATGGAGGGGTTTCCCAGGGGTTTAAATAGATTCTCTCTTGTGGGTGGAGATCCCCTTCTCACTCCTATACAAAGTCCAGCTCCAAGATGGAGTTTAGAAGTCACCTGGGCAAGTCACATGTCCATGCATGACTCCGTTTTTACAGGTAGCACCCATTGTTTACATGCTACCTTGAACGTCCTCAAGTAGACTTCTTATGTGGATTGGAGCACTTCAAGATCCATTGTCCTTTGAGTGTTTCTTGATTAGGTTCTTAATTTCAACATTCCTTTCTCCAGGAACCGACCAAATGCTCTACTAAAGTTACTTAGAAATCAAGCCAGTACACAGCCAACATTCATAACATTGAATACAAAAATGATACATGCATGAAAATAGGATTAATACATTCAGCAGATCATAACCTTTACGGAGATATGTTACATGGCATCTGTAGCATAAAACACATTCTAAGCATATTTCCATAGAGCCTTTTGGGAGGTACCATCACATAAAATTTCTGCAAAGTCCATGTTTCTCGATTTGTGTGTAGCTCTTCTCTTGCAGGGATGCGGATAACGCATAGTCCAGTGAGGCCTATGTGAGAAGAGAATAAAACTGGGGACAGGGAAACAACCAAACTCTACATTTTACTAGTCTCCCACTTTCTCCTGCAGCTGTGGGTAAAGCAGTAGGCAGCTCTTTGAACCCCTCCTGCCTTCCCGTCCTGCCTTTGAGGCAGGGCCGCCCAGAGGATTCCGGGGGCCCGGGGTCTTCGGCGGCGGGGGGCCCTTCCGTTCCGGGACCCGCCACCGAAGTCCCCCGAAGACCCGCGGTGGGGGCCCCCCCGCTGCCGAATTACCGCCGAAGCGGGACCCACCGCCAAAGCGCAGCCCGGTCTTCGGCGGTAATTCGGCGGAGGGGGGCCCTGCCGCGGGTCTTCGGGGCAGTTCGGCGGCGGGTCCCGGAACGGAAGGGCCCCCCGCCGCCGAAGACCGGGCTGAACTTCGGCGGCGGGTCCCGCTCCGTCTTCGGCGGTAATTCGCCAGCGGGGAGTCCTTCTGCCCCGGAGCGGAAGGACCCCCCGCCGGCGAAGACCGGGAGCGGCAGAAGCTCCTGCGCCCGGCCGCACAAGAGTTTGCCGGGCACCCCGGAGCGAGTGAGGGACCCCGCTCCAGGGGCCCCGAAAAACTCTGGTGGGGGCCCCCGTGGGGCTCGGGGCCTGGGGCAAATTGCCCCTCTTGCCCCCCCCCTCTAGGCGGCCCTGCTTTGAGGCAACCCTTAATACAACCATCCCTGGGAACAGCTGACTAGTACAGGAGTGTAAGTTCATCCAGTCATCTTTCCTCCTATAGCCCATTGAGTGCGCAAACAAGAGCGGCATCAATGTATGCCCATATTCTGGTGAGCATTAGCCTTAGTGTAACTCCCACTCTCATCATTCCTGCCTAGCATAGGAGTAATCTGTGCAGGTACCCCTGCTGCAGAAGGTAATGTCTGCCCATAAAAATGTAGGCCATTTCCCCTAGCTGCTAAATCCCATCACACAATACCCTTCCATGACTTAGAGCCTGTGAAGTAGCCCTTCAGTAAGATTTTTGGGGACCCAGAAGTTGGGGGTCAGTAGCTCCTTCCTGTTGGATGTCATAATATGTCAGAGGTATAGTGTGATACCTGGGGAAATAGATTCACATCATGGAATTTCTTTTTCTCTCACATTTTCTTAACCTAAAAGATTTTCCGTCCAAAATCTTCCATTAGGGGAATGTTAAAACTGTATGACCAAGCCCTCAAAATTCAGGAAATAAAAAGCTAAGATTGCAAGTCAAACCTTAATCTGCTCCTTAACTGTGTGTATGACAACAGTCTTTAATTACATGATCACACAGTTTCTGAAATGGGAAGACACAAGTTTTGCTACACTTTGTTTCACATAACAGCTGGTAGTACCAGGTATTACTTTGTTTATTCCAGGCAAACAATCCCTTAAAGTCATTTATTTGAAAAAGTGAACAGTAAACCATTCTTGCATCTTATACAGCAGGTAAGATTTAATAAGAAGTAATTGTGAACAGGTGCTGGCATGAATAGCCTAATCTAAATATGCAGCTAAATTAACTTTGTATTTAGTTGACTCAGTTCCTGAATCACACCTAAAGATCTCTGAGGTCCTAAATTTTAAAGAAATTGCATACATGGCTGCTGACTAAATTTTTAAAATAAGGGATTGTGACAAAGTTCCTCCTCTACCTTGGTGGGTCCTGCACTTATAGGCAGATTTGCTCACCTCCAGATCTTCCCCACAGTCTGGATCAATTCCTCCTGTGTCTGATCAGGAGTTGGGAGGTTTGGGGAGAACCCGGGCCTGCCCTCTACTCCGGATTCCAGCCCAGGGACCTGTGGATTGCAGCTGTCTATAGTGCCTCTTGTAACAGCTGCATGACAGCTACAACTCCCTGGGCTACTTCCCCATGGCCTCCTCCAAACACCTTCTTTATCCTCACCACAGGACCTTCCTCCTGGTGTCTGATAACGCTTGTACTCCTTAGTCCTCCAGCAGCAGCACACCCTCTCACTCTCAACTCCTTGTGCCTCTTGCTCCCAGCTCCTCACACGCACTTCCGCTCCTCTCCACCTGACTGGAGTGAGCTCCTTTTTAAACCCAGGTGCCCTGATTAGCCTGCCTTGATTGGCTGCAGGTGATCTAATCAGCCTGTCTGCCTTAATTGGTTCTAGCAGGTTCCTGATTACTCTAGTGCATAACATAAGAATGGCCGTACCGGGTCAGACCAAAGGTCCATCTAGCCCAGTATCTGTCTACCGACAGTGGCCAATGCCAGGTGCCCCAGAGGGAGTGAACCTAACAGGCAATGATCAAGTGATCTCTCTCCTGCCATCCATCTCCATCCTCTGACGAACAGAGGCTAGGGACACCATTCTTACCCATCCTGGCTAATAGCCATTTATGGACTTAGCCACCATGAATTTATCCAGTTCCCTTTTAAACATTGTTATAGTCCTAGCCTTCACAACCTCCTCAGGTAAGGAGTTCCACAAGTTGACTGTGCGCTGCGTGAAGAAGAACTTCCTTTTATTTGTTTTAAACCTGCTGCCTATTAATTTCATTTGGTGACCCCTAGTTCTTGTATTATGGGAATAAGTAAATAACTTTTCCTTATCCACTTTCTCAACATCACTCATAGTTTTATATACCTCTATCATATCCCCCCTTGTATTCTCTTTTCCAAGCTGAAGAGTCCTAGCCTCTTTAATCTTTCCTCATATGGGACCCTCTCCAACCCCTAATCATTTTAGTTGCCCTTTTCTGAACCTTTTCTAGTGCTAGAATATCTTTTTTGAGGTGAGGAGACCACATCTGTACACAGTATTCAAGATGTGGGCGTACCATGGATTTATATAAGGGCAATAATATATTCTCAGTCTTATTCTCTATCCCCTTTTTAATGATTACTAACATCCTGTTTGCTTTTTTGACCGCCTCTGCACACTGTGTGGACATCTTCAGAGAACTATCCACGATGACTCCAAGATCTTTTTCCTGACTCGTTGTAGCTAAATTAGCCCCCATCATATTGTATGTATAGTTGGGGTTATTTTTTCCAATGTGCATTACTTTACATTTATCCACATTAAATTTCATTTGCCATTTTGTTGCCCAATCACTTAGTTTTGTGAGATCTTTTTGAAGTTCTTCACAATCTGCTTTGGTCTTAACTATCTTGAGTAGTTTAGTATCATCGGCAAACTTTGCCACCTCACTGTTTACCCCTTTCTCCAGATCATTTATGAATAAATTGAATAGGATTGCTCCTAGGACTGACCCTTGGGGAACACCACTAGTTACCCCTCTCCATTCTGAGAATTTACCATTAATTCCTACCCTTTGTTCCCTGTCTTTTAACCAGTTCTTAATCCATGAAAGGACCTTCCCTTTTATCCCATGACAGCTTAATTTACATAAGAGCCTTTGGTGAGGGACCTTGTCAAAGGCTTTCTGGAAATCTAAGTACACTATGTCCACCGGATCCCCCTTGTCCACATGTTTGTTGACCCCTTCAAAGAACTCTAATAGATTAGTAAGACATGATTTCCCTTTACAGAAACCATGTTGACTATTGCTCAACAGTTTGTTTTTCTATGTGTCTGACAATTTTATTCTTAACTATTGTTTCGACTAATTTGCCCGGTACCGACGTTAGACTTACCGGTCTGTAATTGCTGGGATCACCTCTGGAGCCCTTTTTAAATATTGGCGTTACATTAGCTAACTTCCAGTCATTGGGTACCGAAGCCGATTTAAAGGACAGGTTACAAACCTTAGTTAATAGTTCTGCAACTTCACATTTGTGTTCTTTCAGAACTCTTGGGTGAATGCCATCTGGTCCCGGTGACTTGTTAATGTTGAGTTTATCAATTAATTCCAAAACCTCCTCTAGTGACAATTCAATCTGTGACAGTTCCTCAGATTTGTCACCTACAAAAGCCAGCTCAGGTTTGGGAATCTCCCTAACATCCTCAGCCGTGAAGACTGAAGCAAAGAATCCATTTAGTTTCTCCGCAATGACTTTATCGTCTTTAAGCGCTCTTTTTGTATTTCGATCGTCAAGGGGCCCCACTGGTTGTTTAGCAGGCTTCCTGCTTCTGATGTACTTAAACATTTTGTTATTACCTTTGGAGTTTTTGGCTAGCTGTTCTTCAAACTCCTCTTTGGCTTTTCTTATTACACTCTTGCACTTAAGTTGGCAGTGTTTGTGCTCCTTTCTATTTGCCTGACTAGGATTTGACTTCCACTTTTTCAAGGAAGTCTTTTTATCTCTCACTGCTTCTTTTACATGGTTAAGCCACGGTGGCTCTTTTTTAGTTCTTTTACTGTGTTTCTTAATTTGGGGTATACATTGAAGTTGGGCCTCTATTATGGTGTCTTTAAAAAGGGCCCATGCAGCTTGCAGGGATTTCACTTTAGTCACTGTAGCTTTTAACTTTTGTTTAACTAACCCCCTCATTTTTGTATAGTTCCCCCTTTTGAAATTAAATGCCACAGTGTTGGGCTGTTGAGGTGTTCTTCCCACCACAGGGATGTTGAATGCTTTTGTATTATGGTCACTATTTCCAAGCGGTTCTGCTATAGTTACCTCTTGGACCAGCTCCTGCGCGCCACTCAGGATTAAATCTAGAGTTGCCTCTTCCCTTGTGGGTTCCTGTACCTGCTGCTCCATGAAGCAGTCATTTCAAGTATTGAGAAATTTTATCTCTGCATTTCGTCCTGAAGTGAAATGTTCCCAGTCAATATGGGAATAATTGAAATCCCCCACTATTATTGGGTTCTTAATTTTGATAGCCTCTCTAATTTCCCTTAGCATTTCATCATCACTATTACTGTCCTGGTCAGGTGGTTGATGATAGATCCCTAATGTTATATTTTTATTAGAGCATGAAATTTCTATCCATAGAGATTCTATGGAACACGTGGATTCGCTTAAGGTTTTTACTTCATTTGAATCTACATTTTCTTTCACATATAGTGCCACTCCTCCCCCTGCACGACCTGTTCTGTCCTTCCGATATATTTTGTACCCCGGAATGATTGTGTCCCATTGATTGCTCTCAGTCCACCAGGTTTCTGTGGTGCCTATTATATCAATATCCTCCTTTATCACAAGGCACTCTAGTTCACCCATCTTATTATTTAGACTTCTAGAATTTGTGTACAAGCACTTTAAGAACTTGTCCCTGTTTATTTGTCTGCCCTTTTCTGATGTGCCAGATTCTTTTTTATGTGACTGTTTATCATCTGATCCGGCCCTTTCATTATCCTCTTCCGTCCTCTGCTCCTGACTATAACCTGGAGATTCTCTATCATCAGACTCTCCCCTAAAAGAAGTCTGTGTCCGATCCACATGCTCCTCTGCAGAAGTCGGCTTTCCCCCATCTCCTAGTTTAAAAACTGCTCTACAACCTTTTTAATGTTTAGTGCCAGCAGTCTGGTTCCACTTTGGTTTAGGTGGAGCCCATCTCTCCTGTATAGGCTCCCCCCAGAAGTTTCCCCAGTTCCTAATGAACGTGAACCCCTCCTCTCTACACCATCATCTCATCCACGCATTGAGACTCTGAAGCTCTGCCTGCCTACCCGGCCCTGCGCGTGGAACTGGGAGCATTTCTGAGAATGCCACCATAGAGGTCCTGGATTTCAGTCTCTTCCCTAGCAGCCTAAATTTGGCTTCCAGGACATCTCTCCTACCCTTCCCTATGTCATTGGTACCTACATTGCAGCCCCTGCTCTGGTCACTCAGGGAACAGAAAACTACTCATCCAGTGCCCAGTATATTTGCCCTCTACCAGACTCCTGTACCCCACTGGTCTGGGTCTGTCACAGGGCATAAAGAGATTTTACAAGAAACAACAACTCTAAGTTATGTGGGATAATTATGACAATGAAATTATCATAAATACACAAGAATGGAGAAAAATACTAGAGACTAGATGTGTTAGGTTATAGACATTTTTTATGATGTTCTATTGTAATATGTGGGAAATTACTGTAATCACATAACTGTGAATTCAGAATAGGACAGGGTTAACTGTGTGCAAGTAAGCTTAACCTCTGGAAGTAGGATGCTTTTGATGTTAAGCTTGAAAGTTTATTGATGTATTTTCTTTGACTGATAAAAACAGTGGAATCAAATCTCCTCTCCAGGCAGGTTTACATTGGTATAATTTCACTAACTTCAGAGGCACTGCTCTCGATTTACCTCTGTGCAACTGAGCAGAATCAGGCCCAATATTTTATCAGAAAAGTGTGTGTGCACCTTTATGATACTTTTCAATAACTGATCCTGCATGTCAGGTGAACCTATGCTCTACTCCGTGCAGAACCTAAAGGGAGGGGTCAAAAGTAGCTTTATGCCACTTTTTGCAGCCACTCTGGCTCTATCCAAGGCCCTGGCACAGGACAGAACACTCTCAAGGCTCCCCTAATGTCCCAACAGCCTGATCTGGCAGCTAGGAATAACCAAGGGCAGTGGTGCTCTTTCCATGCCCCCTATGTTGGAGGTTGTGAGGGTGGCAGAGAGTTTCTACGCTGTATGAATCACAGAATATCAGGGTTGGGAGGGACCTTAGGAGGTCATCTAATCCAACCCCCTCCTCAAAGCAGGACCAATCCCCAATTAAGTCCCCAAATTGCCCCCTCAAGGATTGAACTCATAACCCTGGGTTTAGCAAGTCAGTGCTTAGGCCAATGCTCAAATAGAGAGATCCCCAACATGGATAATCTCTCTATGCTGGGGAAATTCCTCAGAGACCAGCTTTATCGCCCGTTGCACCAGCAGGTCCAACACAAAGGGTTGTAGGACAAGGATGAAGAGGACCCATTAAGTCTTGTGTGGAAAAAAGTCTGCAGCAGTTGCTATGGAGCTTCTCTTTACAATGTGCTGGTATCACAAAATCATGGTTTTGTATTTGTACAGTACCCGATAAGAGGAATTTACCGAAGGTCAACAAATCCCATTGAGTACTGTAGAATGACATAGCTGAATTTCACAGGAAGCCATTGAGCAGACACACTGGAATGAGTGATCTGGAAAGAACAGCATAAGAAAACAGAGTAGAAAACTGCATAAGGTAAGAAATGAAAATTAAAGCAGATTGGAATTTGAGATAGACCTGAACCAGAGCTCTGGATCCAAACATCCCTGAACTTTGAGAATGTTTGGCGCTTGATCTGAACTTTGTTGCTTGGGCCAATCTCTTCCTGAAACGTATGATCTTAAATAGTGGATTACTTACATTTAGTTAAAGCTAAATTTGGTTCTCTTGCATGCCACTGTTGTGTTAACTGCATTATTTAAGGATGTTTGTGGTGATTTTCTGCTTTGCATTTCAGTGTTTACTTTCTCAACAATCTGATCTTTTAAAGCTGTAGTCATTTTTACCAGAAAAACAACTT
This sequence comes from Mauremys mutica, assembly GCF_020497125.1. Classification (NCBI taxonomy): domain Eukaryota; kingdom Metazoa; phylum Chordata; order Testudines; family Geoemydidae; genus Mauremys; species Mauremys mutica. Next base: position 117,171,866 of record NC_059072.1, read on the forward strand.
TGTATATAAGAGCTACTATCCCTTTTTAAGAGATCAAGGTACATAGATATGAAAACAAAAGAAGAGATTAAAATCCATTGTTCTTCATATTCAGTAATGACTAATTCAGCAACCTTGTGCATGCGGAGTATGCCCTTGAAAAGCCATATGGCTCAAAAATAATAGGTGCCTTTGGTGACTTACTCTGTATTTAGGGCTGTGTGTGAAAGAACTATCTGGAACATTTTTCCTAATAAAGTGAAATGTACAAATTCTGTTTCTTTGTCAGTGTCATGAAAAAATGAAGGTTGTGGCTCTTCACTAGAGTGATTGAGAGTGAAAAGCAGCTCTCGGAAGTCAAAGCTCCATTTTTCCCCTTCATGCAAAATGCTCTTATTGATTTCAGTGGGTGATGAATCACTCCGTCAATGACGCACCATAATATTGTATTTGTTTGTCCTTGTATTTTTCTTGTTATTAGTTATTTCCAGTAATGCCCACACTCTTCTAAGCCCTTACCAAAGAGTGAAGAAAGCATGATCTCTGGCCTAAGAAGCTCACAGTCTAAACAGTCACTAGAATAGGGGAAAGAGTACAACATAACCAGAGTGATCAAGGTGGCAATTGGCCACTTCTTGGTAATATAACTTTGTGTGTTCACCAGCAAATAAAACCCCTGTTTTGTCTATGTGAGTTTGCCAATACATAGTAATTGCCCCACATACAGTGATACTTAGGGTGTGTCTACACTGTAATAGAACACCAGCGGCTGGCCCATGTCAGCTGATGTGGGCTCACAGGACTCTGGCTGTGGGGCTATTAAATTGCAGTGTAAATGTCTGGGCTCAGGCTGAAGCTTGTGACGGCGGAGGGTCCCAGATCCTAGGTTCCAGCCCATATGTCTACATTGCAGTTTTATCACCCCTCCCAGCCATAGTCCCACAAGCAAACGTCAGCTGACATGGGCCTGCCACAGGTGTTTTTACTGCAATGTAGACATACCCTTAGAGGCACTGATCCAAGAGAAGTGGTATTGCATCACCTACAAAGCAGTGTCTTAGCTCTTTTCATAAAGGTTGGTCTTCAGACAGGAGACACATTTGAGAAGGGCCAGCGCAGACATGATGGCACTCCTGGTAGCCAAAGGCCCAAATGACACATTACGCACTGTACCTGTGATAGTGTTGTCTGGATCATGTTCCTGGCATCAGAGTTTTGAGCCAGTGACAGTAGGTGGCACTAAAGAACAGCAACATGTATAATCTGTTGTGAAGTGGAGCAGATGTTTGTTCAGCAGCTCTGAGCTTAGTTAGATTTCTGGCACCACAGATTGTAGAAATTCTCCAGTGCACTTCCTCTGTGAACATCTTACACTTGGAGTCCTTTCCACAGTCTTAATCTATGCAGATGCCCTGCTTTCAGAGAATGGAAGTTACTGGGGGACCCAGCTTTTGGGGAATGTAGCGGGGTGCTTACCCCACTCCTGCCCTGAAGGGCTTAAAACAGCCCTGGGAGAAGGCTGTGGCAGGGAAAGAGCTACTAGGCTGACTGGGGAAGCAGCTGCAGCTGGGCCAAGCCTCAATCAGGCCTCAGCTGGCCCTATATAAGAGGCTGGGAGCAAGGAGCTCAGTAGTCTCTCTCTCTGTTTTCAGAGGGAGAAGAGCCTGGCTGCAGGGAGCTTAACTAGGTACCTGGAGGGGAGCAGGGCTGGGGACAAGCCAAGGTTGCCAGGGAGGCTCTGGCCTAGGAAAGCCCCAGGCTGCAGGCCTGGTGAGGCCTATTAAGTACTGGGGTTGCAAAGGGGCAGGCAAAGGCAGCAGGTCCCACCCTCCTTGCTTATGATGAGTGGCTTGTACACTGCAGTCTGCCTCAGCAAACAGGGGCTAAGTGGTGACTGGCAGTAGCCAAGACTGAGGCAAGGTGGGGATGGGGGGGTTCCCCTGGAAGGGGAGACCCTGAGATTGGGGGTTACTGCCAGAGGGGCAGCACCCCAGAGAAAGGGGCATTGGGGTCCTGGGAGGGACATGGGGACAGAGGTAAGGTGGATCACCGCCCTGCAGAGGGTGCTCTGACAGCTGGAGAGCTAATTCCCAACAAGAGACCAGCAGGAGGTGCCACAGGGGTGAGTCCAGTCACTTACAGGGAAGCATTACTGAATGGGATAAATTTGAAGAATATCTGTGTTTCATTTTAGGGTGTAAACAAAACATTTAGCAGCTCTTCACTTGCAGCTGGGATTTTGTCACATTTACAATTAACACCCAATAGGAAAAGCTAAATCAAAGGAATGATTCTCTCTTTGTTTGGCTTGGTTTCCTGACATCCCAGCCCAGTTTGACTCCTGGTGTCTTACTTGTGATCCTGATCGCTGGTTTGTCTCCTGCCTCTGACCTTCTGGTATCCTGATCTGGCCTGACTCTGGTTACTGATTTGTAGTTCTGCTCTCAAGTTTGTCTCCTGCTTCTGATCTCCTGGTAAACTGACCCAGCCTATGCTTGACTCCCATCCCATGACTATGGACTCTTCACCACTGACCACAGCTCTGGCTAGCCATGACACACCACCACATAATGTCAAGTTCTGTGACAACAGCCACCAAAATTGGTGATCTTTCTTTTCTTTAACCACTGGTAATATATACAACACAAATGCCAGAAAACAGTTTGTGGTATGCATAGGGTAGTTCAGGGCTTTGGGAACATATAAGAACTAATGTACTACCTAGCTCCTAAAGACGAAAGAATTTACTGGAGGGCAAAATTTAAAGTCCCATTGATTTCAGTGACAGCCACAAACATAGGGCAGAGTTTTCCCCATGTTTATCAAATTCTTATTCTATTCAGTTGCTATCAGATATAGGATATCTATAATTAGTAACCTTAAGCATTTTATCCTATTGTGTTCAAGGATACTGCAAGACTTTTTCTAATTGAAATGCTGTTTAGTTTTTACTAACACACTCTCACCCTCTGCAAAGATCCTTTCGTGCATGTAAGAATCATGGAGTTGATTAAGCTCTTGGTTTTATGTGAATTCTGGATAGGCGCCTAAACCAGATAGTCTCTACCTTCAAAGTGCAGGTCTGCAACATGGAGTGTGGAGGCATATTATCACTCTGGGAACCCCCTGAGGGGACTATGGATGGAACAGCCTCTGATACTCCCTTTTTATGGAGAACAGCTTGGGCTCCCCTGCGTGAGGCCAAATATTCTGGCTAGTGTGCAGGGCTGCATGGTTGGGTTATGACTCACCTTGTACCCCTTTGAGGAAGCTAGCACCATTGTCAGCACTAGCCTTGAACTGTTCCTGTGCTTCCTGAGTGCAGGGGACTGTGTTAGTGATAAGCCCACAGTTTATTCTTTCCTCCACTGCAACCCCTTTACAGCAACTCAGCAAATAATGAGGCTGCAAAGCTTTCGCTTAACCAGTCCTTGGGAAATACCCCAGCAGAAGGGAGGTTGCCCAATTAGCCCTGCCCCACCTGCACCATGGGCAGCAGGAAGCCACCTTAGAGAGAGGCTGCGTCCTACCCAGGAATTGTGCACCTCATGTTATCGCCTCCCAAAATTCTCACAGGCTGCTTCTTGTGCCAAGCAACCCCTCTTCCCTGTGTAGCATTTCACTGTGTGTAATAACAGGGATGTATGTTACCCTAAAAGTTGTGTGTGACCTTACTGAAGGTGGAGACTAGTGAAATTTCCTAATCTTATTTCGGTATAGAATAGCTTCCAAATCCTTTCAGTTAGGAAGGAATTGTCTTTTGTCTGTAGTATAATTAACAGTGTAATTTCATTCACCAGTACCTTTAAAACGAATAATGTGAAAGGCAACAGACAAAAGTGCATCCCATTTCTCCTTATTATCATTTGAAATTTCCCTGGAGGAATAAATGGGAAATAGTCATCAACAAACTAAACTTGTTAAACAGGAATGAACGCTCACGCCTCCTTGAAATTGAAACCATGTAGTTCATCTGTGTATGTCTGTGAAGTACAAAGAAATAAGACATCGTATGTGCTTCCAAACAACTAAGCGTTTCAGGTAAGAGGCTGTAACAAATATACATATAGGTTAGCAAAATGCCTAATATTGCATTCCCGTGTTCAAGCAGAATTGAAGGATTGAGCCCAAAATGCATGAGTTTCAGATGTGTATAATGATTCTGCCATCAGCTCTTCAGAGTAAGGAAAGTATCTGAATGTTTGGAAAGTGCTTAGCACATTGTGGACATTACACAGTGCTGCAATTCTTGTGATTTATTTTTTTTATCACCAATTCCATGATATTTTATTTGGGGGAGGGTTTCTTCTTAAAATCCCAGTTACTGGAGCAAGGCAATTATGTGAGAACCTCAGCTTTCATCTTAAAAGAAAAAGGAAGTGTCTAGTCCTCATGGTTGCACAGCTTAAAAAAACATGAACCATAGAAACTCAAAAAAACAGAAGGTGAATAAAATGAATGTCAAACTTCTTCTTTTAAAAAATCTTGTTCAGGGGCAGGGACGGGCTCAGACTTCTTGAACATTTGGCATTGTCAGTGCTGTTACTGTAATACAAGTTAGAACCAACAGTAATGAAGGACCCGTCCTACTTTGGACAAGGATTTGAGTGAGAGTCCGTGTAGTCCAAATATTGAGCCTGACCCTCCCAGAAACTGAGCACTTCCTGAAAGGCACAGAGAGGACCTCAATAGGACACAGGATATGGCAAGCTGAAATTCCAGTCTAAATGGCTAATAACTACTGGTCTACAGTTGTCTACTCTATCGATACATAGTGTGTATATATACAGCATTTATACCTTATGTGTTAATAATACATAATGAATCAGGTCTGTGCTTGTTGCAGCAGAGTAGAGGTTTGTCATGTAGATGATTCCCTACCTGTTTTGGCAACATTCCTAGCGCAGGGTTTCTTGGGCTCCATCATCCTCATGTTGGCTCTAACTTAAATAAGATTGCAGTGATCCCAAGGGACTGTCTGCCCAGTGAGAACAGTAGGAATGCAGAAGTGGCTACACCGTCTCCATACTCTAGCACAATACTTACACTGGTTTCAACATTGCAGGATTTGTTAGCATGAAACCTCCTGAGCAGCACAAAGGCTAAAATGAAGGAGATAGATATTTATCTATCTCTATCTCTTTATGAGAGAGAGAATACATGATGCAGTGGTATGGATATAAAATCTTTATTGCATGGGATATGAGTAGCTACATTGGGCTTGAGAGACAAAGCCATGAAGGAGTTATGCTGATCATTGCAAGGACATGCCATTAAACATTTATGCCACAGCGCATCATCATTTAAGTTGTTCATACTGCTGAGAAAAAAAGGAAACGTTTGGAAATGTTTAGAGCTTAAAAAGAAGTATTTGTAGTATTTTTTGTTCCCGCAGTACACTTCAAAGTAAATATATATTTTTGAGGGGCGGGGGGATGGGAAAATGAGAAATTTATATTTAATTTAAAATTTTTCATTAAATTTTCTGGTTGGGAAAAAATGAAAATTTTTCAATTTTGGGGGGCATTATTTTGATCTTAACATTTTTCCCATTTCTCTTTTCCTTACTCTCTCTCTTCTCCCCCCCTTCAAAAAAGCAGAGGGAAGGAGGTTTGTAAAATGAAAAGAAGAGGAAAAGACTTTTTTTTTCCCCATTAGAAAAAGGTGGATTTAAAAAAGAAGTGGTTTCCCCTCCCTCACAACTTCAAAGGGTTTTTAATCACAAAATTCAACCAGCTCTGTCACAGAGATCACTTTCCTTCAGTAACTGCTCTATTGCTTAGTAACACACTGATAAATTTTGTATAGGTAATTCAATTGTCAAATCCTAATCAGACTACAAATTAAATTCTGGTGAGTAAGAGGTATAAGATACACATATAATTAATAGATATTATGTGAACCTTTGTCTATTTGATTTGGTTACTATTTGATTACTAGCATGATGTCTGCTACATGGGTGCAAAGAGGTAACTCAATCCTGCATGTAGGTTGCACATCTACAGGAACCTAAAGTCAATGTCTTTAGACAGCCCCAGTCACAGGTTCTTATCTGAAAATACAGGTGTCAAGGCCTCTTCTTGTTTTGTTTCTGCCTGGGGGGAGTGGGAGTTAGGGAGGGGCACAAACACCCCCGATTTTAGGACTGAGCCAGGGCCCTCCAGGTGAGAAATTTTTAAACAAAGCAGTTGGAAACTGTCAAAATCCTCAATCCTGATGCACAGACAAGGTCTTCAGGGAAATAGGTAAAATGTTCCCCCCCAGAAGACTGAGGAGATACTACCAGGGATGGATCAGGCCTACCTAAGCCTATCATTTCTCTCAAGACATAGGGCATGTCTACACTACAATCTTAAGTTGACCTATGTTGGATGTCCACACTACCCTCCTTCAGTCAGTGCTGCGCGTCCTCACCAGGAGCACCCCACGGACCGAAGAGGGTCACTGTACGGGGCTGAGAGCCAGGGCTCTCAGCTCCACACAGTTCCCTGCCGGGAGCCCAGCTGCCCCCCGGGGCTTCTCACCTCCAATGACCAGATCCACTCCTAGAATCTGGTCAGTTGCCGTACTCCTGGCAGGAAGCGGGGAGCCAGGAGTCTGGAGAGCAGCAGGGCTCCAGCGGGGAGTGGAGAGCCCAGCCAACAGCCAATGTAAGAAACTCATTGTCTACACAGACACTGCGTCCCGCCGATAGAAGCCCTATGCTTCTCATGGAGATGGAGTTGTTATGCTGGTGTAGTAGTTATGCTGGTGTAGTAAGGCACTTAAATCAACAGGAGCAAGGCTATACACATTGATATAGTTAGGTCAACATAAGCTACTTTATGTCATCCTAACTCTATAATGCACATTAAGCCTTAAGTAAGACAATATGCATGTAGGTCTTTTTGTTATGTTAATCCCTTTCTTTCTGATTGCTATAATCAGATAGATAGACACTTTTTTTGAAGACACTGTTTGGTGTTCTTGCATTTACCCACTGTGCACAGCTCCTGAAGAGAAATCTATTGCAGAGGTCACGTCCAGTTGGACCTGATGTGGAAACATGATTGGTAAATGGGTGCTGTAGCCAAGAGACCCACTCTAAAAATGGGGTGACTTGCAGGATTCCAGTCTGAGAGAAGTGCGTATGCTGGGTCTGTCCCTTGAGAGGGGTGCTCAAGGAAAGACCGAGGATCAAAGGTACAGCTAACCCTGGAGCTGTGACAGCAGGTCTTGGAGGTTTCCATATCACAAAATCCAATTTTCATCCTCCTTTTCCTTCTGATTATGGGTGAGTAGTCTGAGTCAAGATAGAGTTTCATCAAAATAATAATAAAAAAGTTATGTTGAATACCTCTACTGTAATATAGATTTCAGTGCATAGCATTATCATCTAAGCTAATACATTATAGATTTTAGCAGCATATTGAAAAACTGTGGTTTTCAGCCTCAGCAATTTACAAGAGATCTTTTCGTTTCAATAGTATTTCTATTCTGAAAGGAAGGGTATAAATAGTCATTACATTATTAAATCAAATGGGTTTTATTTCTTCTATTTGAAAAAGTAAGGAACACAATTGTATATAGCTTGTGGTAGCTGCTGTTCCCTGCCATTTGCACTCTGAAGTTTTGAAGACACACTGCTTTTGCTGTTGTGCCCCCTGCAACCCCAGGACTCAAAATAGTTGCATAGCCAATTTAACTGCACACCTTTTTATGAACACATGTACATGCTTAGAGGTCAATATATGTTTACTGGTCTTGTTTCTGATCTCATTCTAATTAAATGTCATATGGTGGGGGAGGCTAAATTGGCTAACTGATATTTGCCTTGATTTATATAATAAACTCCAAATTGTGCATAGTGACTACAGAAGAGTATGATACTGTGTCCATTGATGTGCAGTATGACCTTGGCCAAGTCAATTAACCTCTTTGTGCCTCAAAATACACCTCTATAAAATGGATATTATAAGGGGAGGTTTTCAAGGGCACAAAAGAGAATTAGACAGCTAACTCTCTTTTGTACCTTTGAAAAAATCTCCCCCCATATTGACCATAAAATGTGCTATTCAACTGTAAAAATAATAAGGAATTTAAAATTATTTATTTGGAGACTACAGAAATGGGCATCTTTGGTTTTAATGACCACAAATATTATTCAACAGTCCAGAAACCAAGGACCATTCTCCATCTGTTTCATATGGTGGGTTTCACTCTAGGTACCGGATAAGAGAGAGGATCTTATACCCTATGGAGAGAACTCTAAAATGAATGCCATTTACATGTACAACTTACAGCGCATTAAATTCATTTTAGCTGGTTTCATTTTGTTTTGTTCCAGTGAATATAAAGCTCAAATTCTGCAGTGTTACTCATTGTGACTTTGAAACTGTGGCAAATCTCCTGAGTGTTACTAAGATTGATGGGCTAAAGAAGCATGGCATACTTTTGGAAAATGCCTTTGACGCAAGATGAGTTACAAGAAGGACAATCTGAGGACCAAGCGTCTTACTCAATGTATCATTTTAATCCTGATAGCCAGGTCAGTCTAGGAGTTGATCAAATAGTTGGTGAAGGCGGCAGTGAAATACCCTTTTATGGTCCAGCATATTCACGTGACCTTGAAGAAAATGAGTTTTTCTTGGATGCAGCAGAAGAACATTTATATGGAGTAAATCCACCTCAAATTCCTCATAGGGATCCTTACTTTGGAAGCCCCACCTCTCACTGGCAGCAAGTCAGGGTGCCACCAACAATTGGCTTCAGACCTTCTTTGCTATCCGGATGTAGTGACCTCTCAGTTGAGAATTCCTATCCCACATACCCCATTGGAACACTTTATGACTATTGTCCACATGGAAGAAATAACTTGAGTCCAACTGCAGATGAATTTGGGTCAGATGTGGAGAAAGAGAATAAAAATCTGAATTTCTATATAGGCTTTGAACATATAGACTATCAATATCCCATTTTCTCAGACGACAATGCAAGCAGACAAGGAATGAAAGATAAAAGGAGAAATGACAGTAAATCTTTCCTCGTGAGCTCTGGGGAAACATACTTAACAAACCTTCCTAGAGAATTCACCACTGGACCTGTCTGGCCCAGCGTCAGCTCTGCAGACAGCACAGAGGTATGTGCCAAATTTGTATGGTTGAAAGACTTAAATACCTTGGTTTTGACTGTCCCCTGTCTTACATCTTGTGTACTCACCCACACCTGTGTGAAGTGGGTGAGAAATGGCACTCATTCTGCACATGTCAATGGGCTTTGGATCAGGCCCATTGAAGCCAATTGAAAGAATTCCATTGATTTTAATGGGCTTTTGGAGCAAGTTCTGAATAACTACACATGAGGCGAGGCAGTGGGTAATCAGGCAGCAAATATTTTTTTTCTTGGCACTCAGTTTTTCCTGTAATGCTTTTATATGTTAAAGAGGAAGCTACCTTTATAAATAAACAGTACATTGACTCTTCTTGATGATTAGTTGGGAGGAAAGCTTCTAAATTTTACTTTCTTTGTAGAATAATCTGTCTTTTCAGTCAGAAGAGAACCAAGCAGCCCATAAGAAATCACTTTAAAAGGGAAAGGAGACTGCTTAGTCTGACTAATAAGAATTTTATGTTGGCTAGATCTGTCCCCTCTTACTTGTGGCTTACCGAACTTACACTTAAATGTGTGGTCATATCTCTCCCATCTGCCCATTAAAAAAGACTGCTTCATTTTTTAAAGTAATGGAACCAGTTTCTCTACTGATGTAATTGGTTTAACTCCATTGATTCTAATGGAACTAGACCAGTTTGGACTAGCTGAGGATCTGCTCTGTGGTCCAAAATGCTCCAGTGGTGTATATTATAGTAGTGTGCTTTTGGACCACTAACATTGTTTCGATCATTGGACTGTTACTACTGTAGAGCAAATGGTAGAGCAAAGTATTGTAGGGTGGGCTTATTACAGAGGTAACAAAAGATCTGTAATAGCAGGGCATTATGCTGAATCTGTTTTGCTGTGTGGCCAAATTTACTATCTCTATCTCTGTTCAAGCTGACTTGTTCTAATCCTGAGATTTGGCACAATGACTATTTTGACCCCACTCTGCTTGCTTTTATGTATGTGTATTTTTAAAATAAATACCTTTTACTGTAACTGAACAGGTCTTCAGAAGTCAGATCCTTTGATGATACTCTCTGGCTCTTGTTTGTCTTTTTGAACCAAGTGTTTTTCTTTCTCTTGCCTTCCTTCAAGTGCTCAGTGGTCCATTCAGGGATATTGGAGGGGCAGGGGAGAGGGTGTTAATTTCCTTGTCTTCCAGCTCTCCATTTCCCTCTCTGATGTTGTCCCTCCTGTCTTCACTCTTTCCTTTCCACAACCTCATACATTTCCCTTCCTCATAATGGTGACCCTCCCCACCTACCTCTTGGTCAGCATTCTGAAATATTTTGGGAATCCTGAAGTATCCAGATACATGTGGGGAGAAGTACTTCATATCACTCTACAGTGACCCTTTTCAGATAGCTAGGGTATGATGCTGCAAAGTGCTGAGCATCTCTTGACCTTACTCAAAGCAGAAGGTGCTGAACACCTTGCAGGATCAGACCTTGGGTGAGTAAAGTTGACTTATTATAGACCTCAGTCAAGACTCCACTTCAGACCACTTCACAAAAGCTAAGAATCACACCAAGGTCTGGAGATTGTGGTTTGTGCCTCTCTCTGGTGTTTACAGGCTGAAGAAAATCTATTCCTCATAAGACTGTGGTTGACTGCACAGGGATTTGATGGTAGTTTTAAAAAGGGCGAATTAACAATTTCTAATTTATTTGGTGCCTTTCCGCCTGGAGGTCCACAAAGCACATTGCAAACAGTAGCTGCAGCTAGGAGAAGTGATGCTAGGAAAGTCCATCTTTGCCTTTGCATTCTCAGAGTGGAACATGCTCATTCACTCTGTGAGACCAGTGCATATGCGTTCTGGTCACATGTAGCTGATGTGAGAGGATGGAGCATTCTCATTGAGGATGGAATCTTCAGAGATATCAGCTGTTGAATTCTGCACTCAGCATGTGCAAACTGAGATTTTTCTAAGGCTTCTAACTTGGCCAAATGTGGGCAGATTTCCATGGGAACAGCAAAAGATCATCTCCCTGCCACATGTCAAGTCTCTGCTCAAAAGCATGTAGTCGCACGTGCTTCTTAAAGAAACAGTCTTGAGAATTTTTTAACATGGACAAAATGTATTTTTCCCTAATTCATTTTTGGAAATAACTGAACCATTTTGGCTGAAACTTTTTTTTGGGGGGGGAGGGGGGGGGAATCAGAGTGAGGCACAAAGACAGCATGGAAAATTTCAGCCTCAACTTTTAAAGTCTGACAAAGTTACGTATGATGCAAACCTGCAGGCAGGCCAGGGCTGCTCACGCAGCTGCCATGACTCCCCAACAGAGCCTGCAGTAACTTGTGGCTCAGGGACGCTGCAGCAACTCAGCTACGGTGACTTATCCCTTAAGCAGAGCCTGCAGTGAGTCAGCACTCAGGTTTGCTGCAGCAGCCTATGCCAGGTCAGGGCCCAGGTAATATGACCCCCAGGCACAGGAATTTCATTGACCCTGCCAGAGCTTCAAGTTAATCTGTGCAATAGCAGTACTCAGCCAGGAACCTTTGTGCTTCTACACAATGTTAAACTTCCTAGGCTTCCAGCCTTCCCTTGATCCAGTTGCTATTCCTGCCCCAACCTTGTCCTAGACTTGTTCATGGCCATTTCAGCCTTGTCCATGCCCTACGCCAACTATACTTCAGCCCTATTATTGATGTGCTCCAGCCCTGCACCCATAGGTGCCAACTCCGTGGGTGTTCTGGGGCTGGAGCACCCATGGGGAAAAATTGGTGGGTGCTCAGCATCCACCGGCAGCTCCCTGCCATGCCCCCCAGCCCCAGCTCACCTCCACCTCCTCCCCTGAGTGTGCTGCTGCATCTTGCTTCTCCTGCCTCCGTCCCAGCGCTTGGTGCTGTGAAACAGCTATTTCACTCAGCAAGCCTGGGAGTCGGGAGGGGAGAAGGGGGAATGCGTTTAATTTTGGTATTTTTAGTTTGCAGGTTGGTCTATCCAGCTGGTTGAAGTGGATCAAGGGAGTAATGAAAGTATTGCCTCCTTTTGCAATGGAGTGAAGAAGTAAGTAATGAAAAAACTTTATTCAACCAACTATGACATTTATCTCGCTAATATTAATTGGATGATTATTTCTACAATTCTGAACAATACCATAATTTCAATGTCTTTAAATATGGAAAAACTCTTAATTTTGGTTTAGAGATTAATATGAACGAGCAAGTGTAGTAGAAAAAATATTTTCTGTCCTTGCCACCCTCTTTATTACTAAGAAGTAAATTGACCTCTTCAAAGTTGATGTTTTTCAGTGTATTGAACATAAAAGATGTTTCATCCCACTTCTTTGACCAGCTTTAATGCCTCTGGGGTTTGGGGCAGGAAATTGAAAGTTGGCTGGGAGATAGTCCTGATACAGGAGAAGTGTTATTTGCTGCCCTCATGAAAACTCTGTTTTGGCCAAGTTTTAAAGTTTTGGATAATTACCATCTGCACATGGATAATAGAGCAGAATTGGCACTTGAACTGTTTAGAAAATTAAGGGACATCTGCACTGCATATATTGCCATGCCTGCAGTTAGGTGCCTGCCTGCTTACCTAATTTCCTTCAGCAAAATACCCTCTGGTCTTAGTAAAGGTGCACTGGGCTGGGAGCCTGAATTTCATGAGTTCAAATTTCATCTGTTCCATTGATAAGCACTGATTATTGAGCACAAGCCATTCATTAATGTCCAGGCACTCCTCTCCCAAAGCTGGGGATAGAACCTCAGAATCCTGATACCTAACATTCCACTTTTGTCTAGAAAACAACTGTGTAACCCACTGACAAACTGTGTTACATTCCACTCCAGTGGATGTTCCACTTAGAGGATAATGGGCTATTATTGCTGCCAAGTACTACCTTAGTGTTCCAACCCTGCTGAGTGATAGAGTTGGGCTGTTACCATCCCATATGATAGAATTTTTCTTCTTTCTTTCAGTTTTCTTTTAAAAAAAAAACAACTAGAAAATTCATTTTTTTTTAAAAAACAAGAACATTAAGAAATATAAGATTGAAAGTTGCCTATACAACCTCAGTTGAGTCCCAATATTTGTATTTATTATGATAAAGTCTTTAGTAACATGGTCACATACTATTTTTCCCCCAGAGAACCATTTTAGGTATATAAATATATATTATAATCCATTTACATTTAGATATTGAGTCAGTTTTTTGCAAGGCCTTTCAAGACCTGTCTGTATAAAAATGTCTTTCTAATTCATTTTAATGGCTCTGAAATTAGCTGAATATATTTTTAGCTCCATGGGGAGGTTGTCCATCCCCCAAACATGCTGCATCAGAGATTTCACTGTTTCCCTTTTTTCATAGTGCATCAGTCTGACTCCAAGCCCCATTCTAATAGCATCAGATTCATGAAGGCATATGCCACATGACATACTTTCCTGTCAGAAACTCAGATTGTTCTGTCCAAACATTGTGCATTTAACTTTCCACTCCAATTACAGGAAAAGCCTCCTATTGATTTTCTGAATTAATGAGTTTATTTACAGTGTTAGGAAGATTAACGCTGTATAGGAAGATTAATAGAAATGAAGCTGTTTCTACTTGGCCATAGCTTGTTTTATGTGTGTCCGTGGCAAACCCTTTCTTTTTGTTTTATCAAAATAAGAACTCATCCTCAGGAGATATCACACCAAGGAAAAGACCAAGAAAAATCTCAATTAGATTTGCACACAACTAACCCATTCAGTCTTACTGAGCTTCCCCCAAGTCCCTAAAGAATCTTAGTAACTGTCAGGTTTTATAAATCAGGCAAAATATCTAATTCAAACTCTACATCATGCAAACTTACAGCTCCAGCTAGTAACTCAAATAGAAACCCATTATATTTTTCTCCAGGTAATATTTGTACAGGTGGCAACCCATAATTGAAACATTTCATTGTATCAACTTTAAAGCAGTTTCCATAATCTCTTTACCAGGTTTCTTGGTACAGTTATGGAACAGGCTTTAGCAAATGTTCTTCCACGGATAGTTTCAGAATCCTTTTTCAAATGAATTTGACACTAGTGAAAGATACCAAATTGACAGTCTCAAGGTTCACTGCGATGAGGTGTTGAATTTCTTTAACTCCTACTGACTTCATCAGGAGCGGAGTATGCACTGCACCCCAGAGGAATGCTCAGCATCTTTCAGGATCAACCCCCTGGAAATGATAGTCCTCTATTTATGTACAGCATGGGCAGCAAGCAATACAGATTTTCCTCAGGTTGCCAAGCCTCTGTACCTCAGCCCTGATTTAGGGGTGAGAGGGTAATTAAGTCTCCAGCATTCAATCCTTGTCATCTATACGGAGATAGCTTACAAGGGTGAAGCTTGTGAGCGTGGAAATTGTGATGTGTTCATGATCCACAAACGAAGCTACACAGGCAACTACTTTCACATAGTCACGAAACAGCCCTTTTATAGAATAATGAATTCTGTTTCTAGTATAAATCTAGCACATGTACTGTAGGTAGTGTGACTTTCCATTAGACCACTGAGCTACCATGTTCGCTAGCTTTTCGTTATAAGTAATGCACTACTTCATTGTATAATTAGCTTTGGAAACCTAGATTTCTCACACACACACCCCCAATATTATAGGAACGTGTATGCAATAAAAGCAGAGTTCATACTGGTGTTTAAATGAGTTAGGAAACAGCTCTGAGATGTAATATTAGAAATAATCGTATAATGAAGAGATTTATACAGAGAACTATGCCACAAAATGTACTGTAATCAAAGACGATATAAAATGCTGCCAAATCAAGATACAGCATGCTGCTTGAACACAAAAGAATGTAATGTGCTTACTAAAGAATATTTGATTTTAGTTACTAAAATGCAGGTCAATTTAGTGAAATGTAAAACCTCAATTGGTAGGATATGTACTCCTATCTGATGCAATATAGCATATTGGGGAGGAGGGATAGCTCAGTGGTTTGAGCATTGGCCTGCTAAAACCCAGGATTGTGAGTTCAATCTTTGAGGGGGCCACTTGGGGATTTGGGACAAAAACTAGTACTTCTAGTTCTATGAGATAGGTATATCATCATATTTTTATTATTTTCAATCCCAGCTGAGAACCATGATGTCTCTAGGTTTCAATGGCACACCAAAGGGGACTTGAAATTGACCTCTGGTAATTGGAAGAAGAGGCAGTATATAATGCACTTACATAGTATCAGATTTCCCTTTAGTGACTTGATTTGGTGACTAGAACAGGTTTCCTATAAGCATCTACAGGAGTTTCCTTAAACTTAAATAAGAGAAGCCTATATTTTTGGTGATGAAGGTTCCAGGTTTGATCCTAGACCTGGTTGAAAACATACAATTTTTTGTGTCTGATTTTGCACAGAAAATGTTTTGACTAGCTGTATTCAGTCTTTGCTGAGGCCTTAGTATCTGTAAGTTTATGTGCCCAAAGCTGGTTACACGATCTCCTTAGAAATCTGTCATTAAGAACATTGCTTTAATAGAAGACAAGAGTGAATATGTAAGAGCAAAATCTATGGAACTTGGAAATTGTAAAGAGAATAATAACACAAAATTCTGTTTACAGTGGTAAGGCTTCTTACCAAAAGGCTTACCCTGTGATCAAACCTAATAAAAGATCATGATGGCAGAGTCCTCAGTAAGGGTGATGGTATTAAATGCAGGTGGAGAGATTATGGTGCCAATCTATATGCCTCACCAGAGCCACCTATGATACAGGACAACAGAAAAGAGAGAATGAGCCATTAACCCTGTGAGAGTAAGTGGTGTGTGCTATTACAAAAATGAAGACTGGGAAACACCAGAGGTAGACAAGAATTGTTAAAAAGTGATTGGCATATGTGGTACTGATTATATATGGAAAACATATAATGATGTACAGATGACTGGAAATTGGCCAGGAGAATGGACAAAGGGAATTTCTATGCCCTTACCAAAAAAGGGGGAGGCATAATAGAATGTAGTAACGATTATACATCTCCTTGATGTTGCATGCAGGCAAAATGCTGCTCTATATAATCCAGGATCACATGCAACAAAAAATAGAAGCACGAATACCACCACAAAAAGCTGGTTTATGAAAGGGCCAAGTCACATATGATCAAATAGCAAATATCCATAGTCTCATTGAAAAATGCAGTGAGTATAATCACCCATTGATTACGTGCTTAATTGGCTACTCAAAAGTTGACACCATCCAACATGACAGTTTGTATCTTTGGCAGACAAAGCATCTTATTGAATTTATTACAAGTCTCTACCACCACCAACAGACTGCAGTGCAAACAGCAGTAGGCAATGGTGAGTGGTTTTCCACTGGGCAAGGTGTGAGGCAACCATGTATTTAGTCTCCAAGCCTCTAACATATGTACACAGGATTTATTATGAAATGAGCCTTGGATGGTTTTGACAAAGTGGAAGGAGCTGGGATTTCCATTAGTGAACATCTTAGCTAACCTCAGGTATGTTGATGACATGACCCTCTTTTCTACAACCACCAATGCAATGAATGTTGGAGTCTATGAAAATAGTTTGTGTGGAATATGGACTATTCCTGTAAGCAATGGAAAACAAAGTGCTTGTACCTTGACATGATTAACAAAAATGAAATGCAAGTGGGCATCAGGATTAATAGACAAGCTGTAGAGGCAGTAGATGAATTTAGCAGCAAAGAATCCTGTGGCACCTTATAGACTAACAGACGTTTTGCAGCATGAGCTTTTGTGGGTGAATACCCACTTCTTCGGATGCAAGTGGTGGAAATTTCCTGGGGCAGGTATATATATAAGCAAGCAAGAAGCAAGCTAGAGATAACGAGGTTAGATCAATCAGGGTGGATGAGGCCCTGTTCTAGCAGTTGAGGTGTGAAAACCAAGGGAGGAGAAACTGGTTCTGTAATTGGCAAGCCATTCACAGTCTTTGTTTAGTCCTGAGCTGATGGTGTCAAATTTGCAGATGAACTGGAGCTCAGCAGTTTCTCTTTGAAGTCTGGTCCTAAAGCCCTCCCGCTGTAGGACGGCCACCCCAAGATCCGCCACTGTGTGGCCAGGGAGGCCGAAGTGCCCTCCCACAGGTCCCCGTACACTGCCACTCCCAACGTCCGACCCGTGTCCATCCATCCCCTTCCCCAGAGACTGCCCAGCCCGGCCGATGCACACAGCAGAGGGGCATCGCTGGCATACGATGGCACACACTACATTGGTGGAAGTGCAGGCGAATGACCAGCCAAATGTCTGGCTTTAGGACATTATAGATGTGAATCTTGAGAAGTTAATGCTTCTGACAAGAAGAAAATTGCAGCTTTTGAAATGTGGTGAAGACTTTTTCTTGCATATCCTGCAGATAGGCATTCATCTTTTTTTCTCTGTTAGAAATATTGTTGGAGAGAAGCAGACCCTGATATCAGAAATCACAGTCGCAAATGTATATACTTTGGTCCTATTAGGTACAGAGATGGAAGGGGAAGGAGGGAATCATAATAGACAGCAACCAGTGAGGAAATGGATGAATGCTGTGTGGCAAATCACTGGAGGGTCACCTTGCTGAGTGCTTGAAATTTAGCAATGGATTGAGAAGGCTTCCAAAAATTCTGCTATGATGTCACCATTATTCGGACATGAATAAATGGGCAGAATACACTCATTGCACCATGGTGAAATTATTTTGATCACAATACAGTGACGTCTCTGGCTAAACTCCCTTTGACTTTAGTAGGATTAGGATTAGACCCACACAGTGATTCTGTTCATAATATTGCATACTGTAATTGATGGCGATTTTACCAGTGGTTCTCTTATTTAATAAAACATGAAATAGGCAGCAGTTATCTCACCAAGATATCTGACAGAAGTAGATTTGTTCATAGCATCAGCATATAATTTTTTTCTTAATATCTAACTATACTATTGTTTTTGGCATATTGTGGTAGTTTTGTCTCAAGTGACAGGAGAGCTGAAAAATATCAACTTATCATTTGTTCTCTTCAGAATCAGAGACGCATATCCTGCTTTTGATTTGACAACAAATACTGGGAAGATTTGGAGTGTCACAACAACGTTATCAGATGAGATCCTTTGTAAATCAAAATTCAAAGTTAGCATTTTGACAAACTGTTCATCTCCTCCACTGCATCTTACACCATGTGGTAAGTGCTTTGGATTTCTTTAGCCTTCCAGAATTCAGTTCTTCAGTTTTACTAAAATACACAAACGTTTTTTGTCATCTTGCGAGGTACTTGGTACCATTCCATTTTAAGTTGGGGTTTTTTTTGGTGGGGGTGAGGAAGGGCGGGATTGAAAGTGCCAATTGTCGTTTTTTTTTTTTTACAAGAAATATAAAAGAAAATGTCAATTTTGCATGAAAAACAATTGGCATTTATTGGCCTGATCTAAATGTAAGCAGCTTAAATATTTTTGGTCCAGATTCACCAATATGATCTGGCTTCTTTGTGCTACTTTAGTTTAACGGGTTGGTTAAACAAGGCTCACGGCTGCCTTGTACCAGTAAGGCAGTACAAAGCAGCCAGTGCATAAATGTGAATCTGCCCACTTTTATTTTTAGGGCCTTCAGTTTGATTGTGAGCATTTAATTTTTGTGTCACTAAAACACAAATGGTTTTAACACCTTAAACTTTAAAATTAACCTTTAAAATGAATGTTTTAATTTTTTTTTAGCAGTAAAGAAATAGCATGAATGAAGAATTGAAATGAAAAATCAGCCTTTACTTGGTGATTCGGATTGTTAGCTGTGGGCAATCAGATTGTCACAGAAGTTTGGAAGGAATTATTTCCCCTGTGTGCTGCATTGCACAATTGACTAGGTGTACTGTGGGTGATCTTTGCCTTCATTCTGAAGAATCAGATACTGGCCTATGATCTAGTCTGGTAGGGCAAGTCCTTTATGCCTAAATTTAGTTAGTTATATTGTGATTTGCTTCCCAGAATTCACAATCAAACTATAAATATATCTCTTTTGATTTTTGGATCAGATCCTCAAAAATGGGGGGAAGAAAATCCCTGTTAGTTAGTTAGTTAGTTAGTTAGTTATATTGTGATTTGCTTCCCAGAATTCACAATCGAACTATAAATATATCTCTTTTGATTTTTGGATCAGATCCTCAAAAATGGGGGGAAGAAAATCCCTGTGATGGAAAGTGGCTTAAAAATTTGGAGCAGGGTTATGGAGGAATGTAACTACTAGAGTAGATTTATCATGGGCTAATTGCACATATCTTCATATCATTGCTGTGCCCAGCTACTATTAGGTATGGCTACATGAAATGAATGTGGCTGATTGCAGTGACAAACAAATCTCTGGTGTATCCTTGGGTCTTGTGCAGGCGCAGAGCCTTCGTCATGCCCTCTTTTTTTGCATTAGGTTATATTCACATTTGAGAAAAGTACACAATTTCAGTGGGGAAAAACTGAGTTTATAGATTTCAGTGGGAATAACTAGCTTTTTGGTCCTGCCATCTCTGATTCAGAATTGATAAGTTTATAATTCTAGATTCCTGACAGATTCTCCTGTTTCTTTAAAAACCGGGGTGAGTTCAGTGAGTTGCTAGGATTGTATGAATGACAACCCGATCCTCCTCAGACCACATGAAGCCAGAAAAAAATAATTAATTAAGCTGTGGTTCATTCTAATTCCTCTAGATGGAGCTATACTGCAGCAGAAGTTAGCAGTCACCCTGTGATTCTGCTCAACAATATAGCCAGCAAAACTCTACCAAGCTGCTATTAATTTTTCTTCTTATCTTTGTTTACAGCTAGCTGTATTGTCCGTAACTTAGCTGTAGAGATTCTCCATTGCACAAATCAATATCCAGCCCAGGAAGAGTGTTTTCTAAGTGTTTATGGGTCTGATGAATTTTTGCAAAAGTAAGTATCGCATTAAGAGATGGAATTAGATCATATAAGCTATGCATCTGAATACTGAAGTACTACGTTTGTAAACAGAGCAGATCCAAAGGGAGAGATGCAAAAGCGATGGTCATGTCACAAATCTTAGATCCCACCTTCCTCGAGCCTTGGAAGGTATTTCAGCCTTGGAGTTTGGTTCATGTCTATCTCAAATTGTGCTTATACTGTGGGGTATTGTGAAGGGAATGTGGGCTAGAGAAAAAAGCATGGGACAGGGAGCTAGGTACTCCTGAACTTGAATCTCAGCTCTTCTATTTACTCCCCGCATGGCCTTGTACAAGTTATTTCATCTCTCTGTCTGCCTCAGTTTCTTCATCAGCATCTCTTTTCTTTTTTTCTTTTTTTTCCCCCTAATGCCAAGGTTGTGTTGGGCTGAGCTGGCCGTTTCTCCATCCATAAAATGGGGATAACATTACCAGCTTCTTATTGCAGGGACGTTATGAGGATGAGTTAATGTTTGTGCAGCTCTTCAAAGATGTATACCACTGAATACATGGGAAGTGTGATTATGTAAAGTTGCCTAGTGGGACGGTGTTTCTTTCCATCAGTGTGGAGTAAGTGAAGATACCCAGCTGTCACTAAAAGTCAGGTTGTGAAGAGAACATGCATGGCAGAGAGAGGCCTTTTTGGGTATCACTAGACAGGAACTTCTGAACTTAGAAACTGCTTGAAGTTGGATGATGATGTACACATGTACTGTAGTTGTGAGGGAGAAACCTATAAAAATTACTAGTAACTGATTTCTCATGTCTGTGATTAATTATATTTTGCAACTCAGGGTGTAGGGTTTTGTCATTTAGACCTTACTGTGCTTGGTTCTCCAATTGCTTACACCTGCATAAAACAAGACAGTATTGTTACGTGGGTGTAAAACTGGAACAAGTGAGAGGCAAATCAAGCCCATTACCTCCATTTCTTGATCACTCTGTTGCATAAGACAGACTGAACTTGTTTAGAAGAAGGGGAAAAAAAGCTCTTTCTCATTTCAAACTAATTGCTAACAAAATGAAAATAACAAGTAATTGTACTGAGGATGAGCTCACTGTGTCTCAGTACAGTGTACAGTATGTTCTAAACAATTTATTTTCACTTTTGGAAGAACTCATCAATAGGGAACCGCTAAATTCCTGCATTTGCAGAATCTCTACACGTCTCATTAGCAGTGAAACAAGGTCAATAATGTTCTCAGCTGCTTGCTTTGCTCCTTCAGTGTAGTGCAAAAGGCATTGAGCTGCAGTTCTGGCCTCAACTGCTGTAATTCTATGCTATGCTGAGCTTTCATCTTCCTCTTTTTCCTGGCTCTTCCTGATCATTCCTGGAGCACCCACAGGGAAAAAATGGTGAGTGCTCAGCACCCACTGATGGCCCTGCTGATCAGCTCCTCCCCCGCCCCCCAGTGCCTCCCGCCCATTGCGATCAGCTGTTCAGCGGCGGAGCGAGGGTGGAGGAGATGGAATGGGGCAGAAAGAGGCAGGGCAGGGGTGGAGCGGGGACAGGAAGAGGAGGAGCAGGAAGAGGTGGGGCGGGGGCAGAGCGGGGGTCGAGCACCTCCAGGGAAATGACGACAAAGTCAGCACCTGTGCATCTAGAGCCCAGAACTCTCCAGTTCAAAGAAGTGGGAAATACTATTCTACATTCACTAGCTTTCCTGCACATTTCCAAATAATATCACTTTTTTGTTCTTCTGGTTTTCAAAACTCTTCTTAGACTCAATCTTGCTTCCCTCTCTAAGAGTATGTGTATGTTGGACCCGCAATGTGTAATTTCCAGCTTGAGTAGATATACATGTGTTTGCTCTGTTTGAGCTAGAGCACTAAAAAATAGAAGTGTATCCACAATGGCCTGAGAAGCAGGAAGAGTTACATGCCCACATACCTGCCTACGATCAGGATTGTACTCTGGTAACCTAGCTCAAGCCCACCGCTTGCACCACTGCAGCTACGCTATTTTTTTTTTTGCATGCTAAATCTATCAGTGCCAACTCTGCATTACATCTTCTAGCTCAGCTGTAGACATACCCTGAATCTCCTAGCTACCTGTTCAATTCATTCCATCAAACTTGACCTCTTCTTTGTTTCAACCTTTTTATTTCTTGCTTTGTCCATCTCTGCTAGCTGAAGATCTTCTCTTTCCAAACCACCTGTATTATCCTCTTTGTTTAAATCTTCCCTTCAGACTGTCCTTTGCTTTTTTTTTTCCTCTTTAGCTTGTGAATAGATGCCTCTGCAAAGTGGTTTTATGATGTCCTTTATGAAAGATGCCATATAAAAATAAATTATATTGGGGGTTAAGCAGCTTGTGTTGAATAATTCATGACTCCCATTGCCAGCAGCAAATCCAAAGCAGCTCTTGTTATGTGCCAGTAATAAATCAATCTTCCTTGCAAACTTTCTGCCTCTAGAGCTACAGGCCACTTGCTCAGAGCATTCCAAAGTGCCTAGTAAAACATACCACATTGCTATATAAAAAGATGTTAGTTTATTTTTATTTTTTTGTTTATTGATCTGGCTGTTGTCATTAAGAAGAACTGACTGCAATGCATAACCAGCAAATGAACATAGGCCAGCAGGTTTTATAAATGTTACTTTAAAGTTTCCTGTCTTTTGAAGGTAGGAGGGTTTAAGTTTGCCTTTAGTGTATTGCTGAATTCTGCTTTCATTCTCCTATAGTGTATTTTTGTGTAATTATCTTGCTCCTAAATTCAGTGGTCACAGTAAACAGAGATGTAGAATAGTCTATAATTTACAGTCTATAATTTACACTCTCTCGCTTGCTTGTGACCTTATTGAAGACACTTTTTTTTTTTTTTTGCCTTGTTAACTCCAGTCTCTGCGAATCAAGGCCTGACTAGAAACTGGTTTTTCCCTTCAAGTGAAGTTTAAACTATTAATTATAGGAAGGACAGAGGTATATTTGTGTAGATTGGGATCATTAGAAGCTTGCATTTTGAGGTGAATATGTTCTTCATAAAAATAAGCCTCCATTTTCTCTTGTCACTGCGAATTAACGTTCTCATACAGTTCTCATACTTTTTTTGCTGCAGGATAGCTACCTTTAAATCTGCTATTGTGTGTCCGGGGAGATTGACATGTTCTACAGGTTTTTGTATATTGCCATTCCTGATATCTGACTTGTGTCCATTTATCCTTTTATGTAGGGACTGTCCAGTTTGGCCGATGTACATAGCAGAGGGGCATTGCTGACACACGATGGCATATATTATATTGGTGGACGTGCAGGTGAATGTACTGTTGATGTTGTGGCTGATCTGGTTAGGTCCTGTGATGGTGTCACTGGTGTAGATATGTGGGCAGAGTTGGCATCGAGATTTGTTGCATAGATTGGTTCCTGAGTAATTACTATGGTGTGGTTTGTGGTTGCTGATGAGAATATGCTTAAGGTTGGTGAGTTATATGTGGGTGAGGATGGGCCTGCCTCCCAAGGCCTGTGAAAGCGAGGGATTGATCTACAGGATGGGTCGTAGATCACTGATGATGCATTGGAGAGATTTTAGCCACGGACTGTAGGCCAGTGCAGTTCTGTTGGTTTCTTTCTTGGGCTTGTCTTGCAGCAGAAGGCTTCTGGGGACATGTCCGGCTTTGCTGATTTGTTTCCTTATTTCCTCGTGCGAGTATCATAGTTTTGAGAATGCTTGGTGAAGATCTTGTAGGTGTTGGTCTCTGTCTGAGGGGCTGGAGCAAATGCGGCTGTACCTCAGCGCTTGGCTGTAGACGATGGATCGTGTGGTGTGTCCAGAATGGAAGCTGGAGGCATGAAGGTAGGCATAGCGGTAGGTGGTTTTCAGAATAGGGTGGTAATGTGACCGTCACTTATTTGTACTGTGGTGTCTAGGAAGTGGACCTCCCATATAGATTGGTCCAGGCCGAGGTTGACAGTGGGCTGGAAGCTGTTGAAATTGTGGTGGAATTTTTCCAGAGTCTCCTTTCCATCGGTTCAGATGATGTCATCAATGTAGCGTAGGTAGAGAAGGGGCGTGAGTGGACGAGAGCTGAGGAAACGTTGTTCCAGGTCAGCCATAAAAATGTTGGCATATTATGGGGCCATGTGGGTACCCATAGTGGTGCCACTGGTCTGGAGGTATATATTGTCACCAAATTTGTAGTAATTGTGCATGAAAGTAAAGTCACAGAGCTCAGCAACCAGTTGTGCTGTGGCATCATCAGGGATACTGTTCCTGTCAGCTTGTATTCCATCTGTGTGTGAGATGTTTGTGTAGAGAGCCTCCACATCCATAGTGGCTAGGATGGTGTTTTCTGGAAGATCAACAATGCATTGTAGTTTTCTCAGGAAATCAGTGGTGTCACGGAGATAGCTGGGAGTGCTGGTGGCGTAGGGTCTGAGTAGAGAGTCCACATATCTGGACAGTCCTTCAGTAAGCGTGCCAATTCCAGAGATGATGGGGCATCCAGGATTTCCAGGTTTGTGGATCTTGGGTAGTAGATAGAGCCCCGACCAGGGTTATTCTAAGGGTATGTTGATTTGTTCCTGTGTTAATGTAGGGAGTGTCCTGAGTAGATGGTGCAGTTTCTTAGTATAGTCCTCAGTGGGATCTGAGGAAAGTGGCCTGTAGAATTTGGTATTGGAGAGTTGTCTGGCAGCCTCCTTTTGGTAGTTAGACCTGTTCATGATGACAACAGCACCTCCTTTATCAGCCTCTCCAGCAGCAAAAAAACATCAGGACCAGACTTCAGAGAGTAACTGCTGAGCTTCAGTTCATTTGCAAATTTGACACCATCAGTTTAGGATTAAACAGACTGTGAATGGCTAGCCAACTACAAAAGCAGTTTCTCCTCCCTTGGTGTTCGCACCTCAACTGCTAGCAGAGGGCCTCATCCTCCCTGATTGAAATAACCTCGTTATCTCTCGACTGATTCTTGCCTGCATATTTATACCTGCCTCTGGAAATTTCCACTACATGCATCTGACGAAGTGGATATTCACCCACGAAAGCTTATGCTCCAATATGTCTGTTAGTCTGTAAGGTGCCACAGGACACTCTGTTGCTTTTTACAGATCCAGACTAACACGGCTACCCCTCTGATACTTAACTAATGCACATGACATCTCTTTAAGATGACTGTTTTTATCTCCATTTTATAGGTGGGTACCAGCTGCATAGAGGGCCAGGTTTTGTGGGGTTCTGCACCCCCTTTATACTGCTTCAGGAATAGACCTATGATAGTCTGTCAGTACATAATAAACTTGTGACAAATAGGACATCTATTTTATGGACAGCTACATCTATTTTTTCTTATGACCTAAACTAGATTTCTAACTTGATTATGTTTTCCTCAAAAGTCATTAACCCACTCCATCTATTCATTCATGCCCCAATAGCTGCATGAATAAAAGGCTCCTCTCCAAACATTTTTGCAAAACAAAATCCATTCACACTAATATTTGCAGAAAGGAAAATTAGAAAATTATAGGAACATGGTCAAGAGATTCATGATTGATAAATATGTTATGTGTAATTTTTCCGGTTGTTCTGCTAGTTGTAATATGGTGTGAGGGTAAGGCAAGAGGGGAGGTGCATTCCACCATTGACTTCTGCAAGGGGAAAAGTGGGTGTGACGGTATTTGAAGGAGGGGTATGAGGATGTGTTGCCTATAGGAAAAGGACTGTCATTACAGACTTGAGGCTGGTAAAGGGATGATGAAGACAAGAGTAGATGGTGACAAGGGAGCAATGAGGCAAGATGCATGGGCAGAGCATCAGGGCTTGATGCGAAGTGACAGGAGAGGTGTAGGAGCAGGTACAGCCATGCAAAACCCCAACGGTGAGGATGAGGAATTTGAACATTGTGTGGAAAGAGAGAGGGAGGCAGTAAGGGACTGGGGGGTGTGGGAGCTGACGACAACAGTACAGATATTTTATTATTTCAATATAATAGCTAGTGCTTTTGCACTCTAACTTTCTTTCTTCTAAATCTGTACTGTATGCCTTTAACATTAAGGAATCTTGCGAATGTACAGACGCATTGTCAAAGGACCTTGCCCTAGGTATTTATTTCGTCAGATGGAAATAGGTTTCTCCTTCTGTGGCCTTCAATGTGTCTATCACAAAATGCCACTTCTGCAATTTTACCTTTTGTGGTTGGAAATGGGGAGCTTGTGTTTTTCCTAATTACGCTGTGGGATAGATGTAGAGCATTTACTCATAGAAGTCAGAATTCCCCAGAAGTTTGAATCCTTTGTAATTATCTCTGACAGCCATGTACTGTGCTAGTTAATGGTTTAAAATTAACCATTGTTTTCTATTTGACATCCCCGTGTGAGACGCAATAGTTCCCAGTATGCTATGTGCACATTCTATACAGGACCGGCTCCAGCTTTTTTGCTGCCCCAAGCACTGAAGCTGGGAGGGGGAAAAAGATAAAGTTGCAATTGGCGGCACTTCGGTGGCAGCTCTACTGCGCCGCTTCATTCTTCGGCGGCAATTCGGTGGTGGGTCCTTCACTCCAAGAGGGAGTGAGGGACCCGCCGCCAAAGACCCGGACGTGCCACCCCTTTCCATTGGCTGCCCCAAGCACCTGCTTCCTTCCCTGGTGCCTGGAGCCAGCCCTGATTCTATAAGCCCCTATTTCTGTCATAGGTTCATAGGACCTGTGTTTTGGGGATTAAATCCAATAAATCTGATTTCAGCCGCTCCCAACAGAACTCTCTTAGATATGGATACACCTACTTTCCATCTGAATTTCATGCCTTCCCTGATGGTTGGTAAATCTGAAAAGAACCTTGTCATGGGCTGGCTGGGCCTTTGAGGCAAGCTAGGCCTAGCCTTGTCCATGGTTTAGCAGCTACCCCTTAGCCTCACTGAGCTGGCAACGCAGGACTAATTAGTTAACACAGCTGGGTGTAATAGGGGCTTAATTAGAAAGACTAACCCCAGCTGTAGTGGTGAAACAGGCAGAACACACCTTAAATAGAGCTGGGAGCTCAGCAGAAGGGGGAAGAGTTTGGAGGGAGGAAGAAGGGAAGTGCCCCCCTGGGAAGAGGCTGAGATACTCACTGGGATTAGACTAGCTCCTGGGTAGGAGAGCTCAGAGTTAGGGCCTGCAACGAGAGAGAGAGACCCACAAGGAGTAGAGAAAACTTCTGTGGGGGGGGGCCCAAGATAGGGGCAGGAGGATCCCCAGAAGTAAAGGTGAAAAGAAGCAGTAGGAGAATCCTGCTGGGAAGAAGTAAGATGAGAGGAGCTCTGCAGGGGCCAGAAGAAGGGGCCAATAAGCAGTGGAGTCTGAGAGGGGCAGCAGAACTAGTCATTTGGATGTTTGGTTTAGACTTTAAGTTGGACTTTTTGTTGTTTTGGATGGGGAATGAGATGTTGTATGACTTAGCCGGAGAGCCAAGCCACAGAAAACAGAGGGAGTGGGGAGAAGATAGCAGGCAGGAACTGGCCATTGCAGCCAAGGAAGTGGCCACCAGGGGCAGAAAAGAGGCAAAGTCCTCTGCAATGCTCAGTCCAGGCACGAGAGGGCACTCCAGAAGTGGCAATCTGCACGACAAACCTGTTTCTCCTACTTGGCCCAGGGAGCTCTGGAACAACTTGCCATGCTGAAAAGCAATATAAATATGGATCAATCCTTCTTGCTGTCATGTCCAGGAGCCTGAATGAGGCAACATGAACCTGACAGAACATGCACTGGAGATGTAACTGATGGTGCATGTTAACTTGTTCCAATAATAAATCTGTCATTGTAGAAAATCAATACCACTAAACCCTATTTTTTTTTTAATTTGAAGAAATGTTCTGGCTTATAACTGGGAATCACTAGTGCATTATTTTACTTAATTTTTTAAATGATAGCCAAAGGAACAATGTTTACTCCACATAAAATTAGAAATACCAGGCCAGATCCTCAGCGCAAGGGAAGTTTCCTTTGCATTGATCCAAAAATGCTAAAAAGACTGAAAGCTACTCTAAAGAAACACAGGGGGACCTGGGGATTCTCCTGACAGGGGGGAATCCCCCTGCTAGCATGAAGATTATTGGAGCACTCTAGGTGGAGCCAGAGTACCCTGCACTCTGGGCAGACTTGTCCCTATTGAACCATTTCAGTTGATGTAAGGTAGAATAGCCTTGAGGCTGCTTGGGCCCCTGGCTGGACCTATGATTAGAGGAGGTCGAAAATGGATTTACAGCCACCTTTGCCTTCTCCTTGTCAGTGGCACAATGTGAGCTTTGGAACTTGTGAGGATCAGGCCCCATGCTCATTTATGTATATGATTTGCAAATATAGATTCTTTTCCACCCAGCCTCTAAAAACCAAGTAAATACAGCTACACTTTTTTCATCCAGTATGTTCTATTTAGTTATGTATCAAGACATAGAAATAATACAAATTATCTACTGTCTATCGCACAGGCCAATATGGTCTCATTATTTTCCTCATAACCCCCTTTACTGTCTGTACCCATCTGTTGCCTCTTGTCCTAGATTGTAATCGTCTTGGGGCAGGAGCCATTTTTAATTCTATTTGTACAGTGCCTAGCACAATGGGATCCTGATCCATTACTAGGGCTTCTAGGCACTATTATAAATAAATAATAATACATTATGTCCTAGGTGCTTTGACTATAACCCATAGTAATTTGAGGTTTATGTACAGACAGGTTTTAAAGAGATAGTATGGAAAGATCTTTTTATTTCCATCTTTCTTCATTGTCATTCCTTTACAGAACTTGCACGTTTTAAATCAGAGCGTCAACTCTACTGATGATTCTATTAATCTTTTTCCATTCAGCCCTTAAAAACAAGTCATGGTGAAAATTTCACAATCTTTTATAGAAGCAATACACTGTGTTTGTGTAATACAACCTTGTTTTGGATGCTTAGCGGGAGTTGCTGGAGCCTGGTGGAAAGTGTGTGAGAGAAAATGGGGAGTAATTTTTTTTTTCTCTTTTTCCCCCTCCTTCTCTACCACCTTCAAAAATTGCAGTGATCACGCTTTGGGCAGTCATGAGATTCTTCGCAAGGCAACCACCTCCATTCAGCTTCGCCTACAGAAAGGCACCCGCTATCAGCAAAGTTTGGCTCGAACGGTGCGTCACTTTTTTTCTTGTTTCTTTCAATATGCCTGAGGAAGTGAAATCTCTCCAATCCTTTCACGTAACCATCTGCATCGATAATCAGAAAGGGCTTGTTTGCTTTCTTGAGTGTACATTCAAATGTAGTTAATCATTAATGTAACATACTCTGTGTCTTTCTGCTTCTCTCCTCTAGTTAGGCTTTCTTTATCCTTTTGGTAATCCTAGAGAATACCTGAACATGAGAAGAGCAAATGTTACCATTGTTAGACGAATTCAACTTTATTGGAGTTGAACTATAGTTATATCAGCTTGTCATTTTTTTCCCCCTGGCTGATCCTTGTACATTTTTTAAACATATTAAGGATAAAAATCCAGCACAAGATAAATCAGATCCAGATCCTGGTTACTGAAATTCTAAGTATTTGATTGTGCGTGAGAGAGAGAGAGAAGGTATTTCTGCTGAAGATATAGTCTTATCGCACTTTAAATCTGAAGAGATTCTCATTTAGATTATTTGTGATTCAACTACCTAGGAATGGATTATTGAGCTTTAATGATACTGATCCATGCTGCTAGATGTGAATTTTATTTCCTGTGGGCAATCTTGAATTCCTTCCAAACCAAACTTCACACTACAAAGGAGACCTTGATGTTTTAGGTGGTTTTGACTGGAGATGGGTTGCCTTTATCCACAGGTAGGATATCTGCCTAAAGGAGGTAATTGGAACTCCTAGCCCATGTCTGTGACAATTTGGATCAGATAACAGATTTCTAATATAAAAAATAGGGTTTCTTTTCTTTCCAGTTCTGATATGTATCCCCCTAAGATTTGTCAGGTTCTGTATAATTCATCAGTTGCAATATTGGGGGTGGGGAGCCATGAGGCCTAATATAATATATGTTTTAAAATATCTTTTCTTTTGACTTCTTTACCTTTTTAACAGATAAAATCAGAGGAGACAGTGCTATCATGTACAGCAGTGGTTCAAATTATTTGCACTTTGCATTACCAGGGTATGCAACAAGTTTTTTTTTTTTTTTTTGCAAGCAATTGAAAATATCTGTAATTGAGATTCCATTGGTAGCAGAAGGACTGATGGTTCAGGATACAGAAAATATATGATAGAGACGCTTTCATCACCAAGTCACCATTTAAAATTTGGCTCAGATCAGTGGTGACCAAAAATAATTACCATCTCACTGATGTCAGGTGATCTGTAGAAAATGAGTTGATGGTTTGTGAAGCTTTTATGGAGTGGGGTAAGCAACTCACACATTGTATCCCTTCTGCTGTGCTGTAGCAGATGTTTGGGGTCTTGCAGTTTGGCTTCCTGTTGTTGGACGAATCAGTGACACTGAGTCAGGGTATTTTAGAGCAGATTGCTTTATTTATACCTACACATCAGTTCTGGGACAGAGGTGGTCACAGATATTATGCAGACAGTTCCTTCTTTCAGAGATCTCAGCCCAATCACCAATGCCTGGTTCCCACAAAGCTACCCTGCCCCAAGAACTGACTGGCTCAGCGGGCAGCGATCGATCCAGCGGGGATTGATTTATCATGTACAGTCTAGATGCAATAAATCGACCCCCGAGCACTCTCGAGTCGACTCCTGTACTCCAGTGCCGCGAGAGGCGCAGGCAGAGTCGATGGGGAAGTGGCAGCAGTCGACTCACCGCAGTGAAGACACCACAGTAAGTCGATCTAAGTACGTCGACTTCAGCTACGTTATTCACGTAGCTGAAGTTGCGTAACTTAGATCGATTTCTACCCCCTCAGTGTAGACAAGGATCTAACGTAGAGCAAACGTCTTTGCGCTAACCGTAGCTCCCCAAGAGAATCTACTTTACAAACCTAACAATATGATATTTTCTTCCAAGGCTAAAAACATGTTTGTACACTAATAAAAAGAAAAACGTGTAAGACTCTATGTAAGAGCGCCATCTAGTGCTCCTGCTATAACAATACTTCTCTATTGCACAGAAGATTCGAGACTTAATTCACTTTTCTAAAGTGCTCTGGGATCCCCAAGTATGGTGAGCTGCCTGGAAAGGGGTAGGCGTGGAAAGTTTTTATCTGTCATTTTAAAGCCACTCAGTAATTAAATATTGTCCTTTGACATAAATAGTAGCATAGTCATGGAGTTGCAGAAGTGAAGGTTGTGTGTAATCTGAGGCAAGTTACTCAGAAATACACTGCATGTGTGACTCTTATTGCTTAATTACAAAACTGGCAATCATAGAAATGAAATTGTTGACTAAAAATTCCAAATCGTTCTGGTGAAAAATCCACTGGCCTTCCCACCTTGATTCATTTAAATGTCAACAGAAAGGGAAACGGTTCTGGAGGACATCTTCCTTAGGAAAATACAAAGAAGGGTGATAGTGTTTCTTGTAGATATGGTATAACACTAGGACAGCATGACCACTTGCCCAGTACTGCTTACATACAGGTAGGCATATGGCTGTACCAAATCTGTCCTCAGCCACCACATACCTATTCATTTCTAACTGAAATATTACTCTAAATGCAGAATTGTACCTACAGCTTATGGCTCATAAATTTATTTCTTGAGGGCTACACTTCCTATGGTGACAGGCAGATTCTTCTTCTCATTTGTCAGGTCTTTAACTCATTCCTAGGTGCCCAAACTAGATGCCCAGCTGAGTTAGTGATCATATTGTATGTTCAGCAGGTTGTCTTTGAGAGGTGATGGGAACAGTGCACTGCAAGTAGGAGGGGGCAACAGATCCAGCATTGTGTGTTCATATTTCACATTGTTAGCTAATCATTTGCAATCCAGAGATGTTGTGACATTAGACTCCTCAGACCAAATTCACAGCTAATATAAGTGCATGCAATTCCAGGGATAAATTTGCTCTATTTTGTTTATCTTGCAACAAATAGGTGCTCTGATATCCCATAATTTTAGTAGTAACCACTTGAGGGAAAGAGTTTAGATTCATATTGAGGCCTATGTCATAATACAGGAAGAAGATCCTTCTACCCACTTCCTGAAGATTCATGCATCTGGTGAAGAGCTCTTAAAAATCAGATATTTCCCCCCTAAAGCTTTATTGAGCCTATTTAAGTGAAACAAAGCCAATAAGACAGACAGACACACAAAAGCAGGAAGTCTTAAGTAAGAGCAGCAGACAGAGGAAAAGGAAAGTTTTGTTTAGCACAATGAGAAGTGAGTATGTGTGAGTGTGATCTGACAAGTTTATTTGTAAAACAAGGATGTTATAATCCCTCAGAGGGCCAGTAATAATATTCAAAATTGTTTAGTAAATGCAGGCAAAGACTTTTTTTTTTTTTTTTGGTGGTAAAGGTGCATTTTTTTTCCTTGCATAGGAACTTGGTATTCTATGATATATTCAGAAGGAAAGAGGAAATTGTCTTGAGCCAAGGAGTGAAAAAGCAAGAAATGTGGCCTCAGATTTTCCCTTGAAATCATAGGCTTTTTTCAGCCAGTGGATGACCTTTAATTTGGTTGGTTTTTTTTGAGAGATGAGTTTTACCGGGCACAACTCTCTTGAACAAAAGCCTTTAGTACCTGAATTTTCTAGATGTTAGATTCTCATTAGACCTCCAAATAAAGCCTGTGTAGAGACCATGGAGTTAACTGCCTTGCTGTAAAAATATTGATGCCTAATTATATGGTCTCACAGGACAAAAATTCCCATTGGGAATTTTGCATGTGAAATGAAAACAAATTCATCATCTTGTAGCATATCCTACACTTTGAGATCTTGAGCATGGTAAATATTTTATATGGGTGGGGAAGGTACAGTATTTTCCTCACAAAATAATGAACCAATTTAGAATAGTGGTAAAATACTCCAGGGGATGGGAGGCTGTATTTGTTCTTTGATCTTGTTTCACAACTGCCGTATTATGTATACAACTTAAGATATTAAAGTATTGGTTGACTAGTGGATCCAAAATGCATCCATGTAAACTGTAATGGGTGAAAAACTTACCCCTTGTTGGGGTTTGGTTTTATTCATGTAAAGATCACCGAATGAGACAGCACAAAATCTAGTCCAAGCCTCCACCACAAGTTTAGTTGCCTTCGGAGTTCCTCTCTGAGGAGTGCTTAGCCCACACCTGCTATTCCCTCTCTCTAGCAAGCCATTCTCATGTACCTAGCATTGGGGGGGGGGGGAGGGAGGAAGAATATGAATCTCCAGGAGGACCGAATCCTCACCTGCTATATAGGGATTTTCAGGCAAATGCCACCAACCCTGGAGATCATTTTTTGCTAAAGTAGAATGTACCAGCATTAATGCTGATAACATTGTAGTAGAAGTGTTATGTTAATGCATGTGTAGTTACAATAAAAATATTAACAAATTAAGAAAAATGAAGTCATTGGTACCTGATGGTAAGAGATGCATTTTTTGTTTCCTAAAATAATTTTTGCGTGTTTAAGAAACTCTTAGTGATATAATGATATGGAAGTATTTTCCTATGTTGAATCATCCCTCATCCTGCAGCAGACCAAAAATCTTTGTCCCATTAATATGCAAAAGCCAGCTCCTTCACTGTTCTAATTTGACAGGTCTAAATTAGGCTTAATATACTGCAATGCACTACATAGACCAAGAACACAGTAAGTGCAGCTCTTGGCATTTAACACTGCAGAAATAGTTACAACTACCAGGTAGAATTACTACTAACAAACAAAGTAATCGTTAAGCTTTGATATTTTAACCAGTTAATAATAGTCTTGGAAGATAAATTAGTAGTGATCAGGATGTTAGAAAACATTTGTTGTGTCAAGGCATTCGCTAATCAATAATGTACAGTAGGGATTCACCAGATATGCTGACTTTTTACAATACATTCAAATTGATCCGCCCTTGATAACTGACATGAATATGAGAGCTCCAGGCCTCAGTTACTAATAGCAGCTGAGAACATTTACAGCTGTAGAGCTAGCATAAGTCACCAAACCAAAGGTCTCCTCCAGCCCTAGGGAATCCTTGCAACAATGGACTCACATAAGAAAAGAATGGGTTTTGCTTGCAGGCAGAAATGTGAACCAGTGCAGCAGGCCCAGAGGAAGCTATAATTAAACAGACACAGGCTTTACTGTATTGCATGCTTTTAAGCTGCTTCTCATAAGACCCAATCCAGTGGTGAGTTGGGCCCTTCCTTAGACGTACTGCACACCCTCATATCTAGGGCCCCACCAAATTCATGGCACATTTTGGTCAATTTCATGGACATAGGATTTTAAAAATAGTAAATTTCACGATTTCAGCTATTTAACCATGAAATTTCATGGTGGTGTCATTATAGAGGTCCTAATCCAAAAGAGTTTTGGGGGGAGGTTGCTGTACTGCTACCCTTACTTCTGCACTGCTGCCTTTAGAGCTGGGCGGCCGGAGATTGGCGGCTGCTGACTGAGGGCCCAGCTCTGCAGGCCACAGCACAGAAGTAAGGTGGCAATACCATACCATGCCATCTTTACTTCTGCACTGCTGCTGCTCTCCAGCAGCCCAGCTCTGAAGGCAGCGTTGCTGCCAGCAGCAGTGCAGAAGTAAGGGTAGCAGAACTGCAACCCCCTTACAATAATCTTGTGACTCCCTCCCCCACAACTCCTTTTTGGGTCAGGACCCTACAATGGCAACACTGTGAAATTTCAGATTTAAATAGCTAAATTCATGAAATTTACAATTTTTAAAATCCTATGTCTGAAATTGACCAAAATGGACCGTGAACTTGCTGGGGCCCTACCTCGGTAATGTTTTGAATGCCAAGGTCACAGTGGTATGCCCATGGTTGGACTGCCACTTTTGGTCCCAGAGAACCAGCACAGTGTGGTGGGACCACATCGTATTGGAAACCTGAAATGAAGACCAGTGGCTGCAGAAATTCACAACAAGGAAGGAGACCTTTGTCGAGTTAGGCAAGAAGCTTGCACCAACTCTACAGCACCACACCACTCAATTTCAGAAACCTGTACCAGTGCAGAAGTAGGTGTCTATTGCCCTTTGGAAGCTGGCAACACCTGACTGCTACTGATCAGTTGCCAACCAGTTTGGGGTTGGGAAATCAACTGACGGGATTGTACACTGGGATTGTACAGGTTTACCAGGCTATTAGAACTGAGATCCACCCGCAGGTGGTTGCCATTACCTTGAAATTATATTGGGTTTTTAGAGGAGTTTTCTGAACTGTGCAGGGATCATTGATGGAACACATTTCCCTATACTTTGCCCTCTAAAAGGGACCAGTAAATGCATGAACCACAAAGGCTACTATTCACGGCTCTCCAAGGCTTAGAGGGCCATAGGGGCAGTTCAGGAACACAAATGTTAGGCATACAAGAAAGGTTCCTGATGTCAGAGTGCTCAGGAGATCGAGGTTGTGCTGCAGAGGGAAAGAAGGGAATTTATTCCCCCAAAATGAGGTGAGACTAGACGGTGTTTTTTTGTGCCAACATTGATTTTAGGGGACCCTGCATATCTGCTCATACTGTGGCTCATGGAGCCTTACCCCAAAACTGCCAACCTAAGAAAAAGGGAATTCAACTACAGGCTGAGTAGCTGCAGAATGGTGGTGGCGTACACCTTTGGGCATTTGAAAGCACATTGGTGAAGCCCCCAGACCCGTCTGGATGCCAACATGGTTCTGATTATTGTGGCACGTTGTGCTTTACATAACGTATGTGAGGCTAAAGGGGAATACTTTGAGTGGACAGCGGACACAACTAATTTCCAAAGCCTGTATAGGCAACCTGATTTCAACCATGTGCACACTGCTCCGGGTTCCCAGCAGGCCTGGGAAATTTGTGATGCTAGATGGTTGCATATAATGGAACAGAGGGGAGCCAAAAGGTGAAATGGGACTGTGACACAGTCTATTGTGCTGAGGTCGGAATTGTAATGCTGTGGTGCTGCTTGATAAGCTCAGTAGAGCATTTCCCTGTACTTCTATTGTGAGAAGCCTCAGTGGGTTTTGATCCCCTGAAGTTAACTGGGTGAGGATGGACTCTCATTGTTAACATCTTTGTGGTTTTGTGCTGTGGAGACTAAGGCGCTTTAATGCCATCATTGAGCAATGTTTTTGTTGCATATTAACTGCTCTGTTTTTGGGTTGGTTTGTTGGCGGGGGTTGGGGGAGGAGAGGGGAGGAGCTTTAAGCATTGTTACAATAACTACATAGGTTTTGGGAGGGACTTACACATTCCTTCCTTACAATTCTGTCTGATACCATATCTCCGAGCTCTTATCAAGTGCTATGCATGATTGCTCACATGGGATGACTACTCCCATTTTTGCCAGTGATAACTGTTTTTGGTTGGGGAGCCATTAAAGCACTGGATGTCAGGTATCTTCACTGTTACTTTTGTTTCCTTTGTATTCTTGCTTAATTATCATCAAAGACATAAAGATGTTTCAGTTAACTTGCCTTCTGATTTCCATTGTGGTGCTGTGGACAACAACAGTTATTTCACAGCATACTTCAGGGCCCTATAGTCAGCAGAGATCTGGACTCAGCAGTGAGTCAGAGCTGTCTGTGCAGAACACAGGCAATGGCTGCTTGCTGGCTGCATGTTGGGAATTACCTTGCTTGAGAGGCAGAGATTCAAGAATTCAAGCATCAAAGGAAGGTGGGAGGCCATTCGTGGGGCTGGAAGAAAGAATACTTCTGATGGGTGGTGCTGTGGCCTGATCAGCAGAATGTGTCCAGGTAAAGGTGGTGGGGAAAAGTCTCTCTCTCTAGGGAGGTTGCAAAAAGTATGTTGGATTTTGACCCTGTTTATTAGTAAATATGGCTCCCATCCCATATGTCACCCATATAATTATAATCCCCAATGTATTCCCTTCCCTAAAAGGAAGAGGAAGCAGGTGGTGGGGGAGGGAGAGGAGTGTGAAATGCCTTCTACTTGGTGTAGCATGCAGGAGTGGCTTTTCCTGGGAGAATGTCTTCTCCCTATATTGCTGGTTGAGGATACGGGCTGGGATTTCTCCTCTGGCAAGAACCTGGAGAAACCAAAATATAATCTTAATGTGAAAGATGGGCACCAAACACAATTTCAGATCGAAATACCCTGAAGTTTGGGTGTGCTTGAAATCTATGATAAACTAGGAATTTTTTCAAGTGGCTCCTATTTTTTTTAAACTTGTGCAAGAAACCATAACCTTGAGCCAAACTCTTCCTCAATCCGGGGGTGTTAAAAACCCAGGACTGGATTGGAATGTTCTGGCCTCAGCCCTTCTCTATTTGCAATCAAGTCTTTATTTGAAAATGCACAAAAATGATGAGGATTTTACTCAAGATGAGCTTCTTACTTTCCAAAGTCAGGCTTGTGGTGTGACCAGCTTCAAAACTTTATCTAAGGGCTCAAGAACATGTAGGCAAGGAGAGGAAGGTTTTCGTCAGTCTTCAGTATTGGGCCAAAAATAATGAAAGAACATACTGACATTATGAAGCACCAAACAAATGTGTACCATTTAGATGCTTCATACCAGCAATGATATAACTCTTTATATGTTCCTTTCTCTACAGCTTGAAGATGACCAAAGTCAGTTTAATGTGAACCAGCTGCTACAATATACATGTATTTGGAA
Organism: Mauremys mutica; assembly: GCF_020497125.1. Classification (NCBI taxonomy): domain Eukaryota; kingdom Metazoa; phylum Chordata; order Testudines; family Geoemydidae; genus Mauremys; species Mauremys mutica. Next base: position 117,209,526 of record NC_059072.1, read on the forward strand.
GGTGTCCAGGTAAGAATGTTAGTAGTTGGAGTAGCTGCGCTTAATAACCATATATGTTTGCTATCAGCACCTAGATGCCCTGGGGCTGTGATTTCATCAATACTTCAAAGCCTGGCTCTGCTTAACTTATGTTTGTACATGGATGGAAGAATTACCAAGACAACATAGGGTGCAGCATGAACCATTGCTGGCCTTTCAATAAATGCCACTTCTTCCAATGAGTCAGTATTGAGCCAATGTTGCATCACTGTGTTAGTGGTCATGATGCTATTGGAGGTGCTTCTGACAGTAATTAGTGAAGTCAGTAGATACTGATCTTTGTCATGTGACAGAAACCCAGGCCATGTGACTGGACCAGCAATTAAAGCATTTCTGTGCATCAGATTGTGCTCTTGTATTCATTAGAAGTCATGCAGAGCCAGGTTGTTTTAACCCTTGTGCTCTGGCTAAATTCTATCTAAGGATGGAGATTGCAGCAAGTGAAGTAAAATGAGCTCAACAGTTTTTGTGGGGGGTTTTGTGTGTGTGTGTGTGTGTGTGTGTGTGTGTGTGTGTGTGTGTGTGTGTGTGTTTCCTTCTGTCCTCAATGGTTGATTGTTTGGCAGAATGGTCTGCTTTATTGAACTATATTTTCTCCCTGCCTCTTAATGTTGAGCATGTATGTGACATTTTCATTATAGATTCTATCAAAAATAAAAGAAAAATTGTATTTTCTCCAGTTTGCAACCAAATGGCTTTCTGTGTACATCATAATTTCAGTATAGTTGACTATAGTGCTCTCTGCCATCTATAGCATTTTTTACAAGCACAGTGAGTGTTAACTGTGTAGTTAAACCCTGTTATACCTAGCCTTGTTAAAATAGCAACTCACTCCAAATCCATGAGAATGGTGTTATGTAGAGAAAAATTATCATCATACAGCATTTATAGCGGTGTTTGGCTCTTAAAATTCTCTTTATGAACAGGAGAACTTGAAAATTACAGCTGGGTGACAAACATCTCCCCCCCCCCCCCCCCCCCCCACACACACTTCTCCAATGTTCCATGGATTGAAGGAGCTGTAATTAAATTTTCTCATGCTACTGCTCATAAAGAGAGACTTTTCAGAGCCAAATACCAATATAAATACTGTAGTAATGGCTTCACTCTTCATAACACAGTCTTTGTAACCAGGTGCTATTTTAACAAGGGTAGTTATAACAGGGTTCGGTATAGCTCTAGCGCTGATGTGTCAAGGACACCCAGATCTCTCATAGAAGATTATGGTTGGAAGAGACCTCAGGAGGTCATCTAGTCTAACCCACTGCTCAAAGCAGGACCAACCCCAACTAAATCATCCCAGCCAGACCTTTGTCAAGCCGGGCCTTAGAACCTCTAAGGATGGAGATTCCACCACTTCCCTAGGTAACCCATTCCAGAGCTTTACCACCCTCCTAGTGAAATAGTTTTTCCTAATATCCAACCTAGACCTCCCCCACTGCAACTTGAGACCATTGCCCCTTGTTCCGTCATCTGCCACCACTGAGAACAGCCTAGCTCCATCCTCTTTGGAACCCCCCTTCAGGTAGCTGAAGGCTGCTATCAAATCCCCCCTCACTCTTCTCTTCTGCAGATTAAATAAGCCCAGTTCCCTCCACCTCTCCTCATAAGTTATGTGCCCCAGCTCCCTAATCATTTTTGTTGCCCTCCACTGGACTCTCTCCAATTTGTTCACATACTTTCTGTAGTGGGGGCCCCAAAACTGGACTCAGTACTCCAGATGTGGCCTCATCATTGTTGAATAGAGGGGAATAATCACTTCCCTCGATATGCCGGCAATGCTTCTACTAATGCAGCCCAATATGCCGTTAGCCTTCTTGGCAACAAGGGCACACTGTTGACTCATATCCAGTTTCTCATCCACTGTAATCCCCAGGTCCTTTTCTGCAGAACTGCCGCTTAGCCAGCTGATCCCCAGCCTGTACCAGTGCATGGGATTCTTCCATCCTAAGTGCAGAACTCTGCACTTGTCCTTGTTGAACCTCATCAGATTTCTTTTGGCCCAATCCTCCAATTTGTCTAGGTCACTCTGGACCCTAGCCATACCCTCCAGTATATCTACCTCACCCCCCAGCTTAGTGTCATCTGCGAACTTGGTGCGGATGCAGTCTATCCCATTACCCACAAAGGAAGATGTTGAACAAAACTGGCCCCAGGAACAACCCCTGAGGCACTCCGCTTGATACCGGCTGCCAACTAGACATCGAGCTGTCTACCCATTGAGCCCGATGATCTAGCCAGCTTTCTATCCACCTTGTAGTCCATTCACCCAATCTATACTTTTTTAACTTGCTGGCAAGAATACTGTGGGAGACCATATCGAAAGCTTTTCTAAAATCAAGATATATCACGTCCACTGATTTCCCCACGTCCCCAGCGCTAACTCTCCCTCCACTTTCACTGAGCAACTTTTGAAGGAGTGAGGAATATTTAGCTCTTATAGAATAATAGTTAAATCTGGTAGTGTTTTTCATCCATAGATCTCAAAGTGCTTTATAAAGGAAGATAAATATCACATTTCCCATTTTACAGATGGGAAAATGAGGCACAGAGAGGTGAGGTGACTTGCTCAAGGTCACCTTGAACTATATGGGATGTTTTCAAAAGATCTATTTAGTTTCTTACAAACACAAAGCACTTCATAAAAAACTCCTGTTTACTGTCTGCTTCTCTTTCCCTTCCTCTATTTTTCCTGGACTGGCTCATTAATAAACAGAGGTTTCCTTTCCTCCTGCCTATGCCAGAAGGAGATTTAGCAGTGACCTTTTTATGCTATGTCTTCACTGCAGAGTTAATTGGAGTGTATCTAACTCCTCTTGAGTTAAGTTCATGTGAGAGTGGCCACATGAAGAATTGTGTCAGTAGCTGAGGGGTTGTGTTTATTCAGCATGTAGCCTCTACCACCACTAAGGCCATCCAACTCGAATTGAAAGCACTAACACAATTGAGTTAAAGGATTTTGTGTGTGGATGGGACTTGAGTTGGGGCAACACTTGAGTTATAACTGGAGGTAACTCTGCAGTGAAGACTTGTCTTGTAATGTGATTTATTTCCAAGATGCCCTTCTTTGCTATTCTTAATAGCAATTTCTGTGTGGGCAGCCCCATCATAATGAAATGCCACAGGGTGATATTTGTGTCATGATATGGCAGAATGAAACATTTTTGTCCCAGGAGCCAAATTGATTAAGATGGTCACCCTCTACCTAGCTCCCATGGAGAATAATGAACACATGACTTCTTTAGCTGCTATCATCTGGCCTGCGATGAAGTGACGAGAATGAGCTGATATCTTACCCTTGCAAATCAGCAGATTCCTCTTATAGGCAAGTGGGTAGCTAATGAAACAGATCAGTATATCCACTGGTAGGTCTACGCCTCCATCCCTCACTATAATGAACACCCAGAGTGAAATTCAAACTTGGTGTAAATCCCTGGACATCAGTGGAATTGTATTCACTTACGCCAGGGCTAATTTTGGCCCAAATTCCTCAACATCAAGATGTCGTTAAATACAACATGCTGGTTTACCTGATGGGTGTAGTTAGATACAGTTTTTTATTAGCATATTAATAAATGGCCTTTTGGAAAGGAAACCTGGCAGCACTCCACAAGAAATTCAGCTGTCAGGAAATTAAAAAAATGTATGCTGTAATGTATGGAGAATATTACTCTGCATTATCATGTACAAGTTTGAATAGAAATCAGCATCTGAGAGTGGTTCTCACATTTTGCTGCCTTATGTTGCAAAACTGTTGTATATTACCTGATATCCTAATGTCATTGGATCCCTGGATATACATTGGTTCTAACATGATATATACATGAGCAAAATAAATTACAGGATCGAGGCAGGAACAGACTCGGGGGATAGAGATCTACACTAGGTTAATGTGGGTTACATCAGTTTCCCAAGTCCAGACTGAATGGAGTAGAAAAGTGAAGCCACAACATAAATGTTAGAAAGTAAGGGAAATCATTGAAACTGAAATCATTTGAAAAAATTAAATGTGTAAATATTAGAAATATAAGTAATTATTTAAATGTATTATTATTTCAACACTGTCCCTTTTTAAAAAGGTACTTTTCTACTCTAGTGATCTGTTTCAAAGTTTATAAAATTCAGAATTATTTCCAGTCGTTTTGCAGACATAGGACTTGATTATCCATAGATTTCCACCCTATTTTGAGACCTAGACAGCAAAGCACTTAAGTCCATCTCTATTCAAAAAAGCATTTAAGCATGCACTTAACTTTAAACACACACAGTCAATGGGACTTAAGCATATGCTTAGCTTTAGGCAGTTGCTTAAGTGGCTTGCTGAATTGGGGACTTATGTTTCTAAAAAGTAGGTATAAAATGCCACCAGATTGGAATGGTAGCATTTTAAACCTACTTTGTGCAAGGGTAAGTGACTACATAAGGGTAGTGATGTGTCAGGTCCAATATTCTTTGAAATCTACATAAGCACTTGTCTTGATTCTGAATTCATATTTACAGCAATGTAAAATCACCGTGGCCACTGAAGTTATTCCTGATTTATAGTGCGACGTAAAAATAATGCCCACTTTCTTTTTCTAACTGAATGTTGGTTGTTTTTTTTTGTTTTGTTTTTAATTTCCAGGAAGAACCTTGTTACATTTATTATGAAGTATGGAGGTCAAGTGGAATATCTACTGCAAAATGAGGTATTTGTTCTCAGCCTGTTTTGCCAGAAAAGCATTAGCTTACTTGTGAAAAGTCTCTAATTATTAGATTAGTCTGCCTGAAACTGAATTAAAGAGGACTCTTAATTAAAGCTGTTTAACCTGTTTTGTAAAGGGTGTGGAAATTTTAAACTAAAATTAATGACATCTAAATTACGATAAATGCTACAAGATTAAAAAATTCCTAGTAACAATTTCCTAGTGTTGGGGAACAACAAAAGCATCCGATGCTGTATTTTGAGTTAGCACCCAAATATTTGGATCTAGTTTTATTGTAATCACTTGAGTCTGCAAAATTTGCCCCCCCCCCCATTCTGCAAACACTTAAACATGTGTTTCAGTGGTACTATCACATGCCTAAAGTCAGTTTAAGAGTTTTCAGGATCAGGTTTAAACATAAAACTTGAGGGGGTTCCAATCTAACCCTAAAATCAAGATGCATGTTTAAATGACAGATAATCTGGGAGGGAATGAAGAAGACAAATAATAGGTGGGGCTGAGATTCTGGAGGTGGTGCAGACTCATCTTATTTTTGGTTAAACTAGTTCTTCCTTCTTTCATTTATGATTTGGGAAATGAAAGAAAGCACAAGACCTTGTTAGATAACAGAATATACTCATGCAGCAGCTTGGAGCTATTACAGTTTGATGCACTAGAGTTTAACTAGTTGTGTTAAAGTAAGGAATTCTCTTGCAAAATGTTATGCACCAGAAAAAAACCAAAACAAACCAAAACAAAAAAAAACTCAACCAAAAATCTCCATCCTGTTTCAGGGTACTAATCCCCCGCCGCCCCACATTTCACTTTTTCAAGATTTTTTTTATGAAGTAGATATTTCCATTTTGAATTATGAAAAATTACCAACAATTCCTGCAAAAAAATTTACCTTTGTGTGAAAATCCTTGAGACTTTTCTTTTGTGAGACCCATCATCTGTTCAGTTGCAGCCTGGGCTGTGTTTTAGTGCAAGGGGATATGTGCAGTGCAGCCCCATAATGGCATTCCAAATCCTGGTGACCATGGGACATAGATCAGCAATTCAGGACTGAAACTACACAGCAATTTCAACTAAGGACCTGATCCTGAAAACACATAGGTATTTGCTTAACTTACACATGAATAGTGTTCCTTTTGAACTCAGTGGAACTACTTATGTTTGTGAAGTTAGGCACATGGTAAGTGTTTACAGGACTGTGGTCTGAGACCCCAATATTGCAGCCTCTTAGACTTTTATTTATGTGAGAAGTTCCATTAAGTTCAGTTATACATGTGTGCTTGCAGGATTGAGACCAAAGCAAAAAAGGTTCTAAACTGGAAAGGAGCTATGCAAAATGTTAATCACACAATTAACTGCACTCCAAGCTCCATATCCTGCAATATATACTGTGAAGGCAGACCTCTGCACCTATATAAAACCCCTGGGATATCCCTTTACTTAAGCTTTTTACCTGGAGTTCCTGGCAATCAAAGGCTAATCAAACCTAAAGACTAGTCTGGACACCACGCAATCATTTGTTGTAGTCTACAAATATTTGTAGTTTACCCTAGCGTAAACTCATGATACTTAAATTTTAGCATGAGTTAGTTAACAGATGTTAAAAATACAGTGTTGATATGGCCATAGAGTTTACCTCAGGATCAGGGCCTAAGTTTGTGCCTTGCTGAGTTCACAATCCTTTCCTGAACCTACAGTGGTGTTGTCTTTATTCTTCACTGTATTGCACCAGTGTTATGCCAGTTATAACTCCACTGTAACACAGCAGAGAACTGGGCTGTGTGAGAAATTTTCCATGCACATAAAAACTATTATTATTAGAATTAATTGTTATGGTAGCTGTCCTGAAAAAGCTATGAATCTGGTCATGGAATCTGCCTGTTTAGCTTGCAGCAGTGTAGGAAGTTAGGAGGGTAAGTCCAGCACTTAATTTTAAGCCAATGGGACTTAGATACTTGCTTAACATTAAGCATGTGGTTAAGTGCTTTGCTGAACTCAGACCTTAGTCTGTCCTCCAGCTCTGGTTTTAAGGTGGGCGATTTCCAGGTCCTTAGTAAATTTGTTTCAGCCATTTACATACCCACATCTTCAAACCCCATAAGTCATGGGTATTTGTTGAAAAACTTCAAAGTCATGGAATCCATGAGTGAGATCCATGGCAGAACTGTAGTCCTCGCTATTATTAATATACAGTAAATGTCCTACAAGCTAGATGGTGGTTGCTGCTATTACAAAATGAAAATCAGAGAGATAGAAGTATGAAATTTTTGGCACAAGAGATGCAGTTTGACCAAATATGTATGGAGCATTTCCACAGAATTAGTGCCCTAAATGTTAGCCATTCTAATCGCCCCAATCATCTCTTGTAAGCCTGTAAAGAAACTTTTTTGTTTAACTTTTCATAAAGGGGATGTTCCACAGTGGGATGGTTTTAATTATAGAAATAATTTAATCATCAAAATATCCTCCAAAAGATATAGTATTAAATAGTAGTATTTAAATATTTTCAGTAAATAAAACATGTACATTATGTTGACTTTAATTCCTCCTGCATTTTAGGACATTTTAGAACAAAAACCTCCCAAAATAGCTATAGAAAAATGAGTCTGTCTGTGTTCAGTCCATTAAGGCTAAATCAATGTGATATATCTATATCTGGAAAGGGAGGACTCTCCAGGTATTAAATGTCTGTCTGGAAAGAGAGATGATGAGAGAAAAATCTATCAGTCATATCTAGTTTAAAATATTTTTCATATCTGTGTCCTTTAAGGCAATAAGATCCAAGCCTTGGGAGTACCAAGTCCATAAACCATACCTAATTATAAAATTTCTTGCTTCACACTTAACGGCACATTATATCATGGAAATGCAAACACCCTTCAAAACTTTCCAACATGCCTTTTTATAGGAATCCACAATGTATTCTGAAAATGTTAAACAAGATATTTTTCCTCCAGAGGAAGCATTGCCATCGCCCTATTCATGGATTAGCCTTGTGTGTCCGCAATGATAATGTATTACTCTGAAAATGCCTGTGTGTGCGTGTCTCTGTAGAGATAAAGTCCCTTGTGTTACAAATCCATATCAACATGCGGAAAAGAAAAATAGTAATATTCTCCAGGTCTATACAATAAAAAAGCCCACATAATCCTCTGGCTTTGTCATTGTTAAGGTGGTGACAACGCTGTCTCATTTTAGCAGCTCCTGCCAGTATGGTTATGTGTACCCTGTACATACAGAGAGGAAAATCTGCAAGCATTTAATTTAAAAATCAACATGATGGAGGGGGAGGGGAAAGGAGGAAGAAAGGAAAATGCAATAATTTATAAAGGGACAGGTTAGAAAGTGATGAATCAGTTTAAGACTGAAGGAAGCTCCAAAGTTTATTAGAGAACACAAACCACCATAATCAATCTCCTTCCCCTTCAATCCTAAGGCAATATTTTCTTTTAAAAAGTGTTTGTTTTATTTTTCAAAATTCCGTGAGAGTGTGCCTAATATATCCCTGATCTAATTAAGTCAGTGGCATTAGACCAGTGATACAGTTATCCCAATATATTTATTTCTATTAATGATAGATATTAACCTTTTTGTTACAGTTCAGTTACAGACCTTCAGCTTAGAAATAAAAAAGTTCAGCTTAGGAGCAGTTTTTCTCTTCCGGCCATAAAAATGGATGAGTTACAAAAATAACTTTATCAGCACATTAACACACTGTAGCTCACTGAAAGGAATGTTATCAATACAGAGACATAGCGAATATTTTAGAAGGAGAGTTTTTGCTTGCTCAGGGAATGTATTTCAGTCTTTAAGGCAGTCAAATAGTACAAATAAACAAGGAATCCATGGAAATTATTTTAAGTATTCTCCCCAATATAAAGTATGTAGTATTTACGGAGATCCCCTTTTAGATTCCTGGAGTCATAGAGCTTAAGGCCAGAAGGGATGACCAGATCATCTAGTCCGACTGCTTGAATATCACAGGCCACCAACACCACCCAGCACCCGCGCACTGAAGCCAACAACCAATATTAGACCACTATATTACAGCCCACAGGAGACTAGACTGTTGTGTGCCACAGACAGAGTAGGAAGGAGCACCAGTGCCTGAAGCCCCTGCAATGGCAAGGAAATGACTGCCTGAAATATACCCAGGTAATCTTGGCAAATGACCCACACTGCAAACTGCAGAGGAAGGCAAAATAAACACCTAAGGTCACTGCCTATCTGATCCAACCCCACATATGGTGATGAGTTAGATCTACAGCATGTGGGCAAGAACTAGGCAATCAAGCTCCTGAGAGAGAGACTGATGGCACCCAACCCCAGTGCCCTGTCCCCCCCCACTCCAGTGCCCCATCTCCAGCCATGGCCATCCCTGATGCTTCAGAGGAAGGACATAAAACAAAAAAATGAGACTACACTGAGGGAGGGGAAATGCCTTCCTGACCCTGCAGGGGGATGGCTGAAACCCTGAACGACGAGCTTTTAGGAACAAAACATGTTAACTAGAAGTGAGCCCCAGGCCTGCTGCTGAGCCCTGTGCCTCTCCATTACAAGCAACCCCATCATACAATCATGTTCATACAGGGCCGTTGCAACCACTAGGCAAACTAGGCAGCCACCTAGGGCACCAAGAGTTGAGGGTGCCAAAAAGCGGTGCCCAAAATGTCTGGGATGCTCACCCGGCGCCGGCTAAATGTGTAACCCTCTTACCACTGCTGTGCGAGGGGGCGCTATGGCTTTGATCAGCTCCGGCCGGCTGGGAAGTGATGTCATTCCTCCTCTGGCCACCAGGGGCGCTGTGCTGCTCCCTACTGCTCCTGCTCAGCCCTGCCCCCACTCCCCTGAGCTCTGCAGCGGGGCCCGGGGGCCTGCACTCACCGGCGGGGGGAAGTGCAGAGACCCGGCCCCAGCCGCGCCGCCGGTGAGTGCTGGGAGGTGGTTTTCCCCCTGCCCCCCAAGCCAGCTCCACTCCCCCCGGAGGCCTGCCCCCCCCACGGAAGTCTGGGGCACCCCCCTGCGGGCGGGCTGCATGGGGCCCCAGAATATCTAGGGACGGCCCTGGTACCTGTCACCCTGCCCACAGTCAGCCCCTGCCGCACCCCCCTGCCCTGCCTCCAGCTGGCCCCTGCCGCACCCGCCGGCCCTGCCTCCAGCCGGCCCCTGCCGCACCCCCCTGCCCTGCCTCCAGCCGGCCCCTGCCGCACCCCCCTGCCCTGCCTCCAGCCGGCCCCTGCCGCACCCCCCTGCCCTGCCTCCAGCCGGCCCCTGCCGCACCCCCTGCCCTGCCTCCAGCCGGCCCCTGCCGCAGCCCCTGCCCTACCTCCAGCCGGCCCCTACTCCAGCCCCTGCCCTGCCTGCAGCCAGCCCCTGCTCCAGCCCCTGCTGCACCCCCTGCCCTGCCTCCATCCAGCCCCACACCCCCTGCCCGTGGCCAGCCCCTGCTGCATCCCCTGCCCTGCCCGCAGCCAGCCCATCTCCAGCCCCTACCGCAGCCCCTGCCCAGCCTGCAGCCAGCTAGCCCCACATCTCCTGTCTCCAGCCAACCCCTGCCACACCCCCATGCCCAAAGCCAGCCAGCCCCGCACTCCCCTGTCTCCAGCCAACCCCGCACCCAGATCTGCGTCCCCTGCCCTGCCCAAAGCCAGCCAGCCCCACACCCACCTGTCTCCAGCCAACCCCTGCCACACCCCCGTGCCCGAAGCCAGCCAGCGCCATCTCCTGTCAGGTTATTCATTTATTTTCATTAAATATGTAGTCTAAATAATGAAATTAATAAATTTTCAAGCCAAATGTGTATTAATGCTAATGAACAATGCCACATTATGCAGTATTCATTTTTGAAAGTTTATAATAAGCGATGCTCCGGGGCACAAGGTGGAAGTTTTGCCTAGGGTGCAAAATATCCTTGCACCGGCCTTGCGTTCATAAATTTGTCCAGCTCTCTCCTCAAGTTGTTTTGCCCTCCCACCTCCTACTGGGAGGCTGTTCCTGAATCTCACCCCTCTGATGGTTAGAAACATTCTTTGACTTTCCAGCCAGAATTTGTTCATGTCCTGTTTATATCCATTCTTTTCTTGTGCCATCATTGCCTCTTCGCCATCCTTGGTATTTACCCCAGATGTATTTGTATAGAGCAACTATATCCCCTCTGTCTCCTTTTTGCAATACTAAACCAGTCAGGCTCTTCCAATCTCCTGTTAAACTAATTCCTCTATTCCCTGGATCATCCTAATACCTCTTCGCTGCACCTGTTCCAGTTTAAATGTATCTTTCTTGAACATGGGTGACCAGACTTGCACGCAGTATTCGAAATGAGGTCTTATTAATGCCTTGTAAAATAGCATTAATATTTTTCTCTCTCTCTCCTGGAAATGACTTGCCTGGCTCTTCCTAGGATCGCCTTTTGTCTTTTTCACAGCCTCATCACATAGGTGGTTCATAGTAATCCTGTGATCAACCCACACACCCTGGTCTCTCTCCTCTGTCATTTCTAGCCCACAGCTTGTAGAATAAATTTCTATTATTAGACCCTAAATGTATGACTTTGCACTTTATACTATTGACTCTCATCCCATTTCTGTCACTCCGGTCTTCAACATTATCCAGATCTTCCTGCAAAATAATCTGATCTTCCTCTGTATTGACAATGCCTCCCAACTTTGTATCATCAGCAAATTTTAATTGTGCCCTCCTAGTTTCTGTGCAAGATCCTTAATAAAAAATTGAATAATACTGGTCCCAAAACCAATCCTTGAGGAACTCCAGTAGTAGGTTCCCTCCAGTCTGATAATTCATCTTTCTGCACAACCCACTGCCTTCTCCCCTTTAGCGAGTTCTTTACCCACTTTACTTTTCTAGTATTTGGCCCCATCTGCTCAAATTTAACTAATAATTTCCCATGCAGTACTGTCAATTGTTTAATGAAGTCCAAGGATATTAGACCAACTACATTTCCATTATCTTTAAAAAAACAGCTCTCTTCTCAAAGAGATTGTGCCAAACTCACCTTTTAACTTTGGTAAACCCTCATTGCAGTATGTTCCCTTTTTTGTTTATCCCATTAATTTAATTATTATTTCCTTCATAATTTGTTCTAAAGCCTTACATATGACTGCGGTTTAGACTAACAAGTTTTTAATTGCCCAAATCACTTTTTCCCTTTCTTAAGTATAGGTTCAACAATAGCTATTCTCCAGTCATATGATATTAATACATCTGAATATACAGCCATATTAAAAATTGTTATTACCAGACCAGCAATTTCATGTGTTCTTTTTTTCAGTATTCTGGGATGTAAATTATCCCTTCATCCTGATTTGAGTTTATTAAACTCTTACATTTTTGTTTCACCTCAGATGAAATAAGTTTTATTTCTAGACACTCATTCCCATGAGCCGTATTGCTTTCCTGCACATGTTCTATATTATTATCCTTATTGAAAACAGAGGCAATTTATTTATTTAGTTTTTGTGCCATACCTAGATTATCTTTAATCTTCTTCCCATCCACACTGCATAGAGGTCCAACCTCATCCTTCCTTATTCTCTCTCTATTTATTAAACTAATAAACCTCTTATTATTTATTTTAATTTCCTTGGCAAGATCTATTTCATCTTGACTTTTTGCAGTTCTCATTTTATTCCTACATTTTTCTAATCACCACAATGTAGTTTTCTTTGCTGATCAGCCCCCTTTTTCATTCCTTCTAGGCTCTCTGCTTACTCCTAATAACCTTTTTGTGGCAGGGCCGCCCAGAGAGGGGGGCAACAGGGGCAATTTGCCCCGGGCCCAGCAGGGGCCCCCACAAGAGTTTTTCAGGGGCCCTGGAGCGGGGTCCTTCACTCGCTCCGGGGGCCCCGGAAAACTCTCGTGGGGCCCGGGCCCCCGGAGCTTCTTTGCTCCCAGTCTTCGCTGGTGGGGGGTCCTTCCTTTCCGGGATAGAAGGATCCCCCGCCGCCGAATTACTGCCGAAGCGGGACCCGCCGCCGGAGTGCAGCCAGGTCTTCGGCGGTAATTCGGCGGTGGGGGGGGGTGTCCTTCTGTTCCGGGACCCGCCGCCGAAGTGCCCTGAAGACCCGCGGCGGGGGCTGCACTTCGGCGGGTCCCGCTTCGGCGGTAATTCAGCGGCGGGGGGTCCCTGCCATGGGTCTTTGGGGCACTTTGGCGGTGGGTCCCAGAACGGAAGGACCCCCCGCCGCCAACTTACCGCCAAAGCGGGGGGCTCCCCGCCGCCAAAGACCCCGGGCCCCCGGAATCCTCTGGGCAGCCCTGTTTTGTGGAGGTTATTCATCTATCTGTGTATGGAGCTTTTCCCTACAAGTTTTTCCCCCTTGCTTGTGAGGCAAATTTCAGATAGTTTTTGCACTCTTGATTTGAAGAAATTCAAGACTCCTCCACATTTAAGTTCCTGAGCTCTTTAGTGCAGTTGACTTCAACTAATTCCTTTCATTTCCCAAAGTCTGCCCCTTTGAAGTAAAAAATCATAGTTGATGACCTGGTTTTGATCATCCTTCCATTTAATTTAAAATGAATCAACTCATCATTACTTGATCCAAGATTATTTCCTATGACCTTCTATGATGTCTTCACTACTTACCAAAACCAAGTCTGAAATAAATTACATCATTTCTTTTTCATTCAGTGACAATTTGAAGGAAACTGACATCTATCACTTCCAGGAATAAATGGGACCTGCCATAATTAGTAGCATTTATTCTTCAATCTATATGCAATATGTTAGTCTCCCATTATGACACAATTTCCAATAGTACTGATCTTTCTAATAATATTTGAAGAGATCTCTATCCATATGAGTGTGACCCTAGGGGTCTATAGCAACCCCCTAGCATTATCCTGAGTCAACCTCTTTTACAATTATTATCTAAAGTGATTTTGACGCAAACAGATTTTCACTGATGTACAACACTATCCTATCAACTTTACCTTTATTCCTATTGGTCCTAAGCAGCACATACCCTTCAGTACCTGTATTCCAGTTATGAGTGCCTTTCACCAGGTTTCTGTAATCCCTGTAATACCCGATTTAACCTCCTCATAGACTTTAAGGTCAGAAGGGACCATCATCATCATCTAGTCTGACCTCCTGCACTTTGCAAATCACAGAACCTTACCCACCCACTCCTGTAATAGACCCCTAATCTCTAGCTGATTTTCTGAAGTCCTCAAATCATGGTTTAAAGACTTCAAGTTACAGAGAATTCACCATTTACACTATTTTAAACCTGCAAGTGATCTGTGCCCCATGCTGCAGAGGAAGGTGAAAAATCCCCAGGGTCTCTGCCAATCTGACCCAGGGGAAAATTCCATCCCAACCCCAAATATGGTGATCAGTTAGACCCTGAGCATGTGGGAAAGACCCTGCCCCAGTAGTTCCAGTTCCTCCATTTAATTTACACTCCTCACATTAGTGTACAAATATTTCCATTGTTTATCTAGGATCTCACCCAGTTTTCTACTTGTCTGCCACTCCACTCAGTATTTGTAATATTTTTCTCTGTGCTGTCAATACTCTTACTTTGTGATGTTTCATTGTCCTTTATTATATCTTCATTTAGCTGATTTTCCTCCTCCTGTGTATTGAAACCCAGTCGTGCAGATTTCATGAGTCTCTCCCGACCTTCTCCTCTCATCTCCTAGTTAAAAGCCCTTCTTATCAATCATGCCAGACTTGGTCCCAAAAGTTTAATACTCAAGTGGAGTCCATCAGTTGAGAAGAGTCTCTTCTTTCTGTTAATATCTCCCAATGATTAGTCATCCCAAAACTTTCTTCATAGAACCAATCCTTGAGACATCTGTTGATTATCATTATCTTGTCATGCCTTCACCCTCCTTCTCTAGGGACCAGAAGAATTCAGCTGAAAATCATCTGAGTTTCCTCTTCTTTAAGCAGCTTACCCAGCCGAGCATACTCATCCTTAAGTCATTTTAGGGGAAATCTAGCAATATCATTCATCCCAACATGCAGCACAATCAGTGGACTTATCCATGCTCCCATTAGGATCCTCATCAGCTTCACGTCCACACCTCGTATCCTTGCTCCTGGCAGACAGCATACTTTTCTCTGGATCTGGTCTGGTGAGAGACCTGTTGATTCTTCTGAGTATGGAGTCCCCAAACACATAGGCCTGTCTCATCTTGATGTTGCAATGAATCTGACTTGTGTTCTGTGTCGCATTCCCCTATACATCATCCTCACTTTTCCTTAAACTCCAGTTTCTGGTTTTCTCTGTCATCCCTACCTCTCTTCTGTAGGGACTGTCTTCCCTTCTTTTCTTCCTTGTCACTGTATCTTCTACCTGTTTCCTCCTCATTCCTTAGTGCAGCAAACCTGTTACCCAACTCAATTTCATCACCACTAGCTGAGTCTCTACCTTGTCCTCATGGTCACATTCTTCCATGGATCACACTGCTCTTCTTGCAGTCCATCCTCCAGAAACTTTTGTTTGGAAGGTGTTTGCAAATCTTGAGTTGTCTGTACCACCTCTCCTCTTCTGTCCTGCATTATGCCTTCAAATTCCCAACTGAATTCCATCATTATCTCCAGCAGCATCTCTAATCTCTGCCATGAGTTCTATCGGGTGACATTTCATGCATAAGGAGCTTCCATAACAGATACCCACTCAAGGATGATGTATTCTTTTGGGTCACAAATTCTTAAATACACATCATATATCTGGAACAACTCAGTTTGTGTAAAAGACAGTGTAATTTGACCAGTGGGCATGTAAAATACAATATTTTAAAAGTCTGGACTTTATCTTCATGAATATTTAATAGATTGGAAATATAATTTTTTTGCAGAAAAACAGGTCGCAAAATACTCAATTTCCTATCCATGTGTCAGAGATAATTACTCTAAGGAGTCAGTACTTATAGGAAGGAGAAACATGGCCCTGCAGAATGGCTTTGAGTAGGAGATAAAAAGTGGCGATAACTCTGAGGGTTCCTGAAAAGCTTTTGAAGTTTCTAAGTCATCCGGTTGAAGTTTCCAAGTTATCTGGTTCATGGTCCCACAGAACTTGTTTGTTCAGAATTTGTGTTTGGTTTTTTTATGAAACCCAGCTAAACCACCACGTTTTGCCTTAAAATCAATCTTAGAGACTAAGTTGGTCACAGTTTTCAATCAAAACAAGGAATTAGTCCAAGAAGCTTAGCTTAGATATGCCAAAAGCTTCTTAGACCTCCACAAAACCTTTGGTGAAACTGGCCTGACTCTTTCAGGTATGTAATCAAACACTGAAGCAGGTGATACCTAGCTTGTTAAAGATTTTCATTAGGAAAGTTTCACCTGCTCTATAAGAATCATGTAAGGCAGATAGAGTTTCGTGCCTGCTGTCTTGAAGACTTTGCTACTCCTCAGTGGTCTGCAAAGTTCCTGGGTTTATGTAGTATATCATGTCTTTTGTGCCAGACTTATTTTTGGATGCATCCACGGACTTCAGTTTAACTTAGTGATGAGTTTTTTGTGAGGTATTCCTATTAAATGAGTTTTTTCTCCTTGCTGTCAACAGCATAAAGTGGATAAAGTGATTGAAGAAGCTAAAGCAATCTGCAGCGTTCTCTGTTCTGTGGAAACCAGGGCTATTACTGATGCAGTCAAGAAACTCCGTTCAGTGCCACTGGGAAAAACACAGGTAAAGAATGCACTGAAACCTTTACAAGGTTGGCCTGAAGGGCTGATGTCCTGTTCCCTGATACTTAAGTAGGTATCATTCATTTCTTCATTGATCATGATGAAGGGCCTTGCTACTTATTTTCTCAGAGATGAATATTAGGAAGCGGCAACTTAAAAAGAGAAAAGGTTGTGAGAAATTAAACGTATGACTAGAAAGCAATAAAAGGTTGGTCTTGTGGGTAAGGTACTGAACTTGGACATAGAAGAGATGGATTATGTTCCCAGCTCTGCCATAGATGACTTGTGTGACCTTGGGCAAGTCATGTAGGATTAGGTTAGCGGAGGTTCTGAGCACTCAAAGCTCCATTTTAAGTCAGCATCTAGGGAATGCAGGTACTCTGCACTACTGAAAATCAGGCCATTAATCACTGTGGGTTAGTCATGCTTAGTGGCGGCTTTAGGTATTTTGCTGCCCCAAGCACGGCAGGCAGGCTGTCTTCGGCGGCTTGCCTGCAGGAGGTCCCCGGTCCTGCGGATTCGGCGGCCCGCCTGCGGGAGGTCTGCCAAAGCCGCGGGACCAGCGGACCCTCTGCAGGCATGCCGCCGAAGGCAGCCTGCCTTGCCGCCCTTGCGGCAACCGGCAGAGCGCCCCCTGTGGCTTGCCGCCCCAGGCATGCGCTTGGCGTGCTGGTGCCCGGATCCACCCCTGGTCATGCTGATGCTTTCTCACATTAATGAAATTTTTACTTCAGTATTTTAAGAAGTTTGAGTTTTCCTGTATTCCCATAAGTGGTCTGTATCCTGCTGGCCTTACTCATTTACTTGAGTTTTCACGTGGAAGGGACTGCAAGATTGGACCCATTCTTGTTGGTTTGC
Source organism: Mauremys mutica (assembly GCF_020497125.1). Taxonomy (NCBI): domain Eukaryota; kingdom Metazoa; phylum Chordata; order Testudines; family Geoemydidae; genus Mauremys; species Mauremys mutica. The sequence continues at coordinate 117,226,782 of NC_059072.1, forward strand.
CGAGATCTTAGTTTCATCCACAATCTATCATTTTATCTCCTGCACAGTACACTTAGTTACATAATCAAATATCAGAACAAAGTTTTAGCCCATAAATCTTGTGATGTATGTAAGAACAATCTTCTTAAGTCAGTCATTTAAACCTGTGTTCTTCACACTTTCAAACCCCAATAAACCCCAATAAAATCTCTCAAAGTATTTTTATCTGAGTAAACCTGAGGCTGAGAGGTGAAATGGATTTGCCAAAGGGTACATAGTTAGTAGAAGAACTGGAATTTGAACTCAGAAAATCTTATTTCCTAGCCCTATGTTCAGTCCTCCTAGACTATGCCATAGGAGTAGATAGCTCAATTTTCTCACAGTAAATCAGACCAATTGGTTTCCTTTAATTTCTTCCCTAGCATTCCTTCTAGTTCATTGTTCGTTGTTAAGTCAAGTCTAGTTTATATAGCACTCCGAATATGTGTGGTGCTTCATTGATAAGTGTTTGGAAGCTCCACATGGCAGCAATTTAATCTAAATGAGTCTGTGAAATACCATACATCCTCTGGTGTGGTGTTAATTTAAATACAGATATTCACAAGAATATTCTTCTGCTATTTCAGGTGACAAATGCAGTAGAGAAATAAATAAAAGAAACTACATCAGTTTATGACCAGGCTTATTGACTTTCATCTGTAGAATCCATCTACCATTTCTGGGGAAGAGATAAAAATCTTCCATATGAACAGAGTATTTTCTTCAGTGCCATGCTCTTAATAAACAGATGGCCGAAGAACCCAGTTCTTTGGGATGGGGAAAAGGCTAATTGTGGGATAAATGCTCCTTTAGAAATTAACTAAAAATATAAAAAGGAAGAAGGCTGAGACTGATTCTTTCAAATTGGTACTGCATTGGGAAATTGATTCCCCCCCCCCCCCAGGCGAAGGGAGATTCTAGTTCTGAAGCCACTTTCCCTTTATTTCATCAGCACTCTTGAACACAAATCCTATGAAGCAACCTACATCCAGTCTGGGTCAGGCTTGCCTAACTTGTCAGAATCAGTTTTCAGACATTCCATTTGAAATCAGAGACAGAAATATCCAAATCATGGCCTGCCTTGGACACCTCTAATCAGAAAACAGTATCCTAAATGCAGCAGTGAACTGGGGAGTGTGTGTGTAGGGGGAAGAGCTATGACTCCAGGTCTTCTTACATGAGTCTTAAGTTTCTATTAGTGAATAAAATCCATCGAGAAAGCTTGGGCTCTGCTTTTCTTCGGAGTCAGTGTTCCAGGTCCTGTAAAACTGTAAACTGGATTGGTTGGCAATTCAGCACTTAGGAGAGATAACCCAAATCATAAACTGATCTGTTCTGTAGCGAGAACTCTCGTTCACATGTTCCTGTGGTGGGTTTCTCTTGTACTCCCAGCACTGGCTCAATTCACTGCTCTGCCAGAGATGTCCTCTGTAATGTTAACCAAGTAACACAATCTCTCTGTGCCCAAGTTTCCTATACTGAAGATAGGCAGAGTAATAATAATACTTTTTCTGTCCTGTCTAGTTAAATTGTGAGCTCTTCAGGGCAAGAGCTGCCTCTTATTATTTGAATGCAAAGCACCTATCACAATGGAAACCTGGTCTCAGCAGGATCTCTGGGTGCCACTGTAAAGCAAGTAATAAATGGTGATGGTGGTGGCCTAGTCTGAGCATTAAAAAGAAAGTATTGTGGATTCTTTTCTGATAAAATACTTTCTCCCCAGCCCTGAATAGAACATCTAGATTGATGCAAACCTTACAAAGAAGTAGTTTCATGTTGATGAGATTTCTCTTCTATCAACATTTCCTTCAGGCTTGGTTAGCTGACCTAGCTCACTTTCTCTTGAAGCTTTCTTTTGAAGGCTGTCCATGACCCTGAGTGACACCCTCACCCTCCTTCGTGAGACAGAGCTGATTAACAACTGACTTCAAAAAATAGCTGAATTCAGCTACCAAATGGTTCCCGTGCCAGCAAATGCCTCTGCTGCTTCTTGTTTCCTACTCTTTTCAGAAACAAGTGCTAGGACAGTTGATTAGACTTGGGCAGCCTCTCAAAAGTTCAGGTTTGCTGCAAAAAGAGCTGCATCTCATCCAGAGGCAGCTGAATTATAAATGTAATACAAGCAGACAAATATTTTGCTGCACGTAAGCAACTCAAGTTCAACTCAGTTTTCTAGTACAGTTTCATATATCTATATATGTATAATATGTATATATGTGCAGGTATGGATAAATGATGAGCCAGATCTCCAGGAGGTATAACTTAGCTCATCACATCTATCTCCTATATTTGGATGTGAAGCCTGAATCAGTAGTCAGCCGTTTGATATTTGATGATGGGCCAGCTCCTCTAGTCCTTATTCAAGCAAAACTCACATTGAGGTCATGAGTACGCGTTTTGGCCCCATAAAAATACAGTGCAGTGTTTTTTGGCTACTGGTGACACATTTTTTTTCCTTGATTCTTAGGGATCTATGGACCACTTACCTATCTAATATGTCTGGTTTAGGTGTTTCTGTAGTACCCATCAACATAGCAGCCAAAGTAGTGCAGGTTTCCTGTGGGGTTCCATGGATATAAGTCCCTGTCTACTGAAAGCCTGAAATCAGGATGCACAGCTGGTTCAAGGATCCAATTTTTTTTCCAATTTTGGTGCCATTACGCAAATGAAATTTGCATAGCTGCTTGCTGCATTCCTTGTGCTGCAGGATTATACATCAGGAAATAGAGAGATGCCAGAAGAACAATTCTATTTCCTTTCTCACGTAGTTTCCTGATTTTTAGAGTACTGTATATTGTGGTTTTGTTTGGAATACTTTTTACCCATCCAATTGGCGGGTTGCCTGCACACACTACCCCTCAGGGAAACTGCTGCCTGCTCCTTCCAAGGCAAATTACATATGGTAATGTATTTTTGCGTATCTTTCTGTGCTTCTATCTATTCCATCAACATTTATATATAATAGTGCCTACATTTCTTCCAACTCTGTGTCTTTATTTAAATCACCCTCATTGCCATGAAAGCTCCTGTCCTGTGGTTAGGAGATTATGAAAGAAGCTGGCATCAGTGATAGTTTCTGCATGAACTGGCAGTGTCTTTCTCTAAAAGATTCATCCAGTCTTCCAGACATCCTGACCCTGGGAATTTTTAAAATCTATTCAAGGAAAATTCTGGGCCTGCTGTACAATTAATGTTGTTCATCCCTCTCTCACAGTCTTTTTTACTGTGATTCACAAAAAGTCTTAGGAGACCAAATCCTGCCAGAACAGGCACTAATCCATTATATATTAAATGAGCTACAGTATGTTGAAATTATCAGAGCTGTTCCAAAAAGATTATTTACTTTACAAAATGCAAGAGAATAAAACAAAGGTCTCTGTTCCCATTTGTTTTACTGCGTAAAGATTGTGAGAAAACATCTCAAACCAGTACACTGTTTCTTCCCTCAAGTAAGCATTGGGCTTCCATGCATATTAACCAGCTGAGTGCTGCCTGACTAGCTGGGTACTAGTACTGCTCGTAAATGAATTAGAGCATGTAAGAGGATCCTGCTGAATACAGGGGCCAATAAACTGTGGTTTCCCTGATCAACAGCAAAGGGATTAATGAGTATAAGAGAATAATTGACTCTTCAGTGGGGTGAGGGTTCCAACAGGGTGCTGTTAAGAAACAAACCAATGCCATATTGCAGTATTCACTTTACATAGGCATTGTCTATGTTTCAGCTTTATACTTCAGCAATGCATTTATAGCATCTTCGTAAATATTAACTTATGAATGGTGCTTCTTGCAAGTGAAGACTTGGTGGCGCAACTGGTTAAAATTAAATTTTAATGAATCATCTATTAAATTATTTATGCACATAAATAATTGGTCTGATCTTTCAGAGGTTCTGAGCACCAGGCAGCTCCCAGTGAAGGAAGTGGGAGATGTTGCCTGCTCATCACTTGTAGAAAATCAAGCTTCCAATTTAGCTCTCTAGCTAGGAATTGGGAGCCTAACTTTTAGGCACCCCGTTTGGAAAAGTTAATGGGGCTCTGACGTCTGCCTGTCTACATAAAATAACTTGTAGAAGTAGACAAGACACACACAGGATGGGGGAGAGAAGATATTGTGATCCCCTAGGCTTCAGAGCCCAGGCTCCGGCCTGAGCCACAGCGGCTACACAGCTATTGTCAGGGCCGGCTCCAGGCACCAGTGGAGGAAGCACGTGCCTGAGGCGGCACATGCTAAGGGGTGGCATTCCATCCATTCTTGGGGCGACACAGTCAGAGCGGCTTTTTTTTTTTTATTGAGGCAGCAAAAATGGTAGAGCCGGCCCTGGCTATTGTTGTGCAAGCCCACAAGGCCGAGTCTGTCTCCCCAGGCTCTGAGACTCATTGCTGTGGGCTGTGTAGTGTGTAGATGTACCCTATGTGACTTGCCTAAGATCATACAGGAAGCTTGTGGTATGAATAGGAACCAAACCCTTATCTCCTGAGTGAAAATCCAGTAAGTTCCTCTCATGATCTATGCTTCTCCCTTTTGCCCCAGCACCAGCTTACCGCCATGCTGTTCCCGTAGGAAATCTCTATGCCTGACCAATACCATCTCTCACAGCAATAAAAGCTGATGTTCAGTCTTTTCTGCATTATAAATACTCATGATTTTTTCTTGTCTTTGTAGAATTCACTTCAAAACGTAGAAACTCCAGTCAGAGGTAAAGATGTTTCTTTTAGACATTAATGCAAACAATAAACAATTAGCAAAATGCACATTCTTCAATTTGAATTAACGTTAAAGAATTTATTACTTAATTTATAGCATAAACCATTTCCTGTAAGTAAAGCAAATGCAAGTGTTTCAAAGTCTATATAGATCATTATATTGTCTCCAATTCATTTTAGAGATAAAAGTCTTTTTTCCCCTCAGATTAGAAAATATAGTCAGTTATACTGGGCATTTTAAAAGGCAAAGTGGATTGAGCCCCTTTTAGAGGTTGTCCTTAATCTCCCTTCTCCTGCTGAAAAAAAGAAATGAAGCACCACGGTGAAGCTGCCAATTTAGGTTTGTCTCTAACATTTCTGTCCCTCTTTATAAACTCTGTGCTGTTATGCTAGTAATATAATTTAAGGGATTTAGTAACATGGTAATGGGGGCAAACAACCATCCATCTTTAGTGCCCCTAGTTCAAATCAGACCAGACTAGTAGTGACTGAAAATTGTTACCGCCTGGTTGGTGCTTGATGTCTTATGTGAATTAATTAAATGGTCTCAGTTTATTTGCTCAGACTGATGTCCATGTTGCGCAAAAAAAAAAAAGTATCAATCACTCTTCATTGCAGTATGATCTGAGTTTCTGAGAACTGAATGGATGCAAAGGGCTGGTCCACACTAAGAAGCGGGGTCGAACTAGGGTATGCAAATTCAGCTACGTGAATAGCGTAGCTGAATTCGAAGTACCCTAGTTCGAACTACTCACCCATCCAGACGCCACGGAATCGAAGTCCGCGGCTCCAAGGTCGACTCCGCCACCGCCTTTTGCAGTGGTGGAGTACCGGAGTTCGAACTATCGCTTCCGGAGTTCGAACTATCGCGTCCAGATTAGACGCGATAGTTCGAACTCCGAGAAGTCAAACTCACCGCGTCGACCCGGCTCGTAAGTGTAGACTAGCCCAAAGAATGTAAAAGCCCTTCATGTTTAGGGTTTGTCTATACATGAAAGTTGATCCAGAATAAGAGAAACTCTGAATTTAAAGCAGATTGACTATTCCAGATTAGCTCTGTGTATTTTATTTCAGATTAACTCAATCTGCTGCCAAAATGGATTAAGATATTTCAAAATAAGACACTCCATGGATGGACACTCTTGTTCCTGAATAAATCAGGAATAGCTATTCTGGAAAAGTTTTCTGTATAGACAAGTTTTTAGAGATGGTTCTGGTCAGGGCTGGGGTATGGTGACCTGATCAATGCCAGGATAGCTTGTAGCTGCTAACCAACTTTACCTGTATTCTGGATTTTAGACTCCAGGCTGATCATTCCCGCATTTTCCAAATTCATTACAAATAAATTAAATAACACAATTGTATAAAGAGCACCTACATCCTCGCCTGCAGGAAAGAGCAAAGTGTCCTTGTGCATAGCAGAGAGGTGAGCATGCAAGTGCCATGATCAGGAGGCACCTATGGTCTGTGGTCCTCCCCCTTGGAAGAAGTTGTTTATCCCATGAGCTTTGTTCAACTCTAGTTATGGCAACAATTTGCTAAACATGAGATGAATTAATAGTTGCTAATTACCATCTATCCCTCAAACACCTTATGCATCTTCTTCCGCATTCTCTTTAAAACACTCTTGTGGAAAGAATTTAAACCATTCCTCTGTATAAGGCTATATGCAAGCTTGGGCTTTACTGAATCAGCACTTTCCTCAAAGAAAATCTGTTTGATGTATTGAAGAGCAATATAGATCTCCAACAGATTTTTGCCTATCTGCTGGTCTACACCCTTTTATTTATGACAGAAAAGTGTCAGTCTTTTTCAGTTGAAGGCTTTTGTATTTGTTCTGGCTACACCCTTAATTTCATAAGCATTGCAGAATCCATTCTGCAATGTACCCTTAGGAACTGCACATTACTGATTGCAGTGAGGTCCTGTCAGAACTTGTTGGCATCTTAGTATTCAATCATGTTAAATCCTGGTGATGCTGTTTGTATTGTCTTTTAAAGCTATTTTTATTAAACTTTTTTCTGTTATTAATTGTAACTTGTGATGAGGAAAGATGATCATTTCTAGACTTCCCACCTGTCTGCACAACACCGCGTTCCCATAAAATAGAGAATATGATTATTCAAGTCAATAAATATTTGACATTGTGGGTTTATTATGATCCAGGTTATAGACAGACAGACAGAAGCAAGTTTATACAAAACTCAGCCTGTTTGTCTTCTCTGAAGCTGTAATGGATTAATGGTTTGTACAGTATTAGAGTATGCAGCCTTCTAATGAAATTACTACCTGAGGTCATATCTGACAGAATAAGCAGCCTTAATATTTGGTCAGTACTTTGACGGAGGCATTCCTGAAGACTACCGGTGCACCATAAAGTGGAGTTGTTCAAGTGACAGTATCTTTCCTATGTGCTGCTAGAGATGTCATCTTTTGGAGGGAATGCAAAATAGATATACTCACTCCTTGAGGATTACTTACATTCTCATGGTACTGCTAAAGATGTAAAGTTTTTGACTAATTCTTTTTGGAATTTGATAATTATTTCTAGAACTGATCAGAAAATTGTAAGCATTTTCCACAAACATTTTTAAAAGAAACAAAATATTTGCTTTATTCAAATTTTCTGTGGAAATGTTCCAATTTTTTAATGAAAAACTGAAAAACCTTTTTTTACCATACCCATTTTTGCCTATTTCTTTTCTTGGTTAAACAAAGTTGAGAAAAAATTATTTTGGATTGAACAATACATTTTGTTTTGATTTTGAGCTTTTTTCACATTGTTGCATTTTTAAATTGAAGGACGTTTCTAAACAAAAAGTCACTTTGACCCAAACAATCACGTCTTGTTTTTTCTAAAATGCTGAAACAAAATGGTTCAACTTTCTCTAAAAAAAATTTTCAAAATGAACAATTTGGTAAAACCAAAACTAACTCAAAACATTTTCAGTGTCACTGAATCTGCAAATTTTGCAGAAAAAAAGTTATGTCTGCAAATTTTTTGCCCTCTTGTAAACAGAATATTTTTAGTTTTCAGGGGTTTTCTGTATCAGACCCTTTTAATTTCCTACCTTTTGTGATCACTTCTGTGTTCTAAGTAGCATTACAACTTTAATTGTGTCTTAATGAAGTTCTTTGGTTTAGGAATTGTATTCAGGGGGCTTGCTCTTTTTCTTAAAATAGCTAGGTAGATGCAGTTTTAATACTGTGTTCTCCATATTAGCTGTCAGGTGTCACAAAAATGTGAAGCTTTTCTTGTCTGAGATTCCATTCAGCCATTGAAACAATATTCATGTAGTAACTGGAGGGAATGTGTAAATAGAAGTACAGAGGGCATATTTAACATGTATTGAGCTGACATAATCTACAACAACAACAACAAAATGCTCACCCTGACAGAAGACCTAAGACTAAAACAATACATAAAAATATAATATTGGAGCAGGAAGAAAGAAAGCAATCTGATATATGCTAACTTATTTTATTCTTTGTTTTCCAAAGTCTAGAAAGTATATGCTGCAGGTGTAAAAATCAACACTTTCAGTTACTAAATTGCTTACTTAATTTTGCTTACTGGAGAAGGAATTCTCTCTGTAAAGAGAGTATGTGCAAGGATTAAACATGTTTTGTGGAGAGCATTGCAGAAGCTGAATTTCATCATGCATGGTCTCAGTCCATTTCTCAGTGGGCAAGTCCATATCACAGTGGCTGAGATCTTAAACTAAATCATGTCAGACTAGAAATTGGGTGCAGATTTTTAACAGTGAGAGTAATTAACCATTTGAACAATTTACCTTGAGATTAAATGGTTTCCACCATCACCTGAAGTCTTTAAATCAAGTTTGAATGTCGGCTTTAGACCAGACAGAAGTTATGAATATGCAGGAATTACTGAGTCACATTTTACAGCCTGTGTTATACACATATTAAAACTAGCTGAGCATAATGGTCTTTTCTGGCATTAAAATCATGAATCACAAAAAGAAACTGGAGTACTTGGCTTCATGAACAAATAGGATTTGGTGTACCATGTACACTATGTAACAGCTGACTACGTAACAAAGATTTTGCCCAGCCATTGTGAGTAATGGATGCTTACAAACCTGCCAAGATATTTGTGTCTCTAGTTTTGTTAATTGAGGTCCTGCTTAATGAATGAAGAGTGGAAAGAAACAGCTGTATCTGTCTTAGAAGCTGCGAAGGGATTTTAAATTGAGGTCTCGTAGTAAATAAATCAGAGATCAGTGGGCTTTGGCAGTTCTGTAACTAGCCATTTTAGTTCCCGGGGTGAGCAAGCACATTTGCACCCCCTACAGTTTTTTTCCCTGCCCCATTTTTCCACTCCCGCAGCTTTGCACCCCACTTGGCTCTCTCTGGTTACAGCCCTTGGTTTTAATGTTAAGAAAAAAGTGTACCTGCTACTTTCAGGAGTTAAAAATGAACATCCATCTATTTATACGCTGGACTGAATATTACTCTAGGAAGATTCTTGCATTTTACCTCAAAATGTACTAAGACACTAAGTAATCACAGTAGAAGATGCACCAGAGCCCATTCTTTTATTTGTTTGGAGCACTCTGCATTCAGTTTAATCTATAAAGGGACTTATCAGATCTAGTCTCCTGCAAAATTAGGTTAGTGCACAGTATAATCTGGTCTATAATAGTCTTGTGAAGTTCTATTCATCAGCTTGCTTGGTGTGGGTAATTTTTCTGTCATGTAAAATATCATTTTTTTTTTCACATTTATCACCACAATCATTGTAAGGTGCATTTTGTGCTTGTACTAGTAAGTTTTCATGGTGATATAGCAGGGCTAGTGTATGTATACATATTGTTCCAGCAATGTGACATATTTTAGCTCCAAAGTATAAGTTTGATCCATCGTCATTCCTTCCACAGCCACAATATACCTAAGCATATAAATGGAGAATTCCATTATCTGGGAGCTCATCCATGTTTCTTCTGATTCTTGTCATTTAAAAAAAGCTTTCCTATTCTGGTTTGATTAATATATTCTCATATTCTCTTGTTCTGTACATATAATCTGAAACATTGTCCTACAGCTTTCAGCGTGTGATTATGTAAGAAACATTGGAGGCCAAAGGGCATGTTTCAACAAACTGAGGGTTGTAGTTGGCATTTTAAAATGCTTCTGAGCTATGTTTTGCTGTGTTTTACAAGAGATGAGAAAAGCCTGCAAATTGTAGTTATTATCGGCTTTATCTTGCAGCCATTGACCTCAGTGGGACTGCCTGCAGATAGGAAGGGACTGTCTGTACATACATTCCACTTTGGACAAGTGAAAAGCCCTTGACTTCACTAAATAATTGCCTCAAGCCAGCTGTTGACTGTTTGTTCACAAACTGTCACTCAAATAAATCCTTTTTGGATCAGATGGATTTATGTATACTATTTTTGGCACAAGAGAGCGATCTCCTTCATATAGTATTCATATAGTATACCTTCTTTGTATTTCTAAATATGCCCCTTTCTCATCAAACCTGTTTTGGAGCTCTTAGGACATGTAGATGGGGTCGAATGTAATTCTGTGGAGCACAGAAGAACACAATGAAAGGCTTAGTATGGAAATTACAAAATTGTTTACAGGAGTGACAGAGACATGCGAGTGGCTTTGAGGATAGGAAAAGGGCCCAGTAAAAGATGCAGGCAATACAAAAGGAGGATAGATGGAGAAGAGGAACAGTAAAATGAATAGGAAAATGGAGAGCATGCAAAAAGAAAAAAGAGCAGAGGAGAGAAGTATAAACAAAAATAGATTGAAGAAGATTGAGAGAGAGAGTTTTGTTAGCCTATCAAACTATAAATGTACTTGTTATTCAGATCCAGAAGAGGCGTTCACAACACCATAAGAGACAGTGTTGTAGCCATTCTTTTCTGGAGCTATGATTTGGAGGCATATTTCCAGGAATGAAAGGCAAAACAAGTTGGTACCTCCCATATTTAGACAATATATAGGTCCCAGTTCAGCTTAGCATTGGCTCATTAACTTCAGTGGGACTTAAGCAGCTGCTTAAAATCAGGCACCTACTTAAGTGCTTTGTTGAATCAGGACCATAGATGGCAAAATACACCCTAACCCATTCACCCGTGCACACTTGTGTTTGGACAAGCATTGAGAGTAATAGAATATAGTGAAAAAAATAGTCCAGTTAAACTGTATCCTCTTGTTTTGATTTATGGGTAGTCTGAGACAAGAAGGGTGCAATAATTTTGGAGGTTCCGCATCTGTGAATTATAGAATTTAGTATATTTTGTATGATATTTATGGATATTTTAAGGTTGATTGCATCTTTCTTACTTGCTATTCATATCAGGGCTCCATGATCCATTTTGCAACTCTCATACAACAACTTCATAGAATCATAGATTTTAAGGTCAGAAGGGACCATTATGATCATCTAGTCTGACCTCCTGCACAATGCAGGCTACAGTATCAAACCTGTGTCTGAGCCATTGAAGTCCTCAAATCATGGTTAAAAGACTTTAGGGTGCAGAGAATCTTCAAGCAAGTGACTCTGCCTCATGCTGCAGAGGAAGGCAAAAACGCCCCAGGGCCTCTGCCAATCTGCCCTGGAGGAAAATTCCTTCCCAACCCCAAATGTGGCGATCAGCTAAACCCTGAGCATGTGAGCAAGACTCACCAGCCAGACACCCAGGAAAGAATTCTCTTTAGTAACTCAGATCCCACCCCATCTAACATCCCATCACAAGCCATTGGGCATATTTACCGCTAATAGTCAAAGATCAATCTAATTGTACCATCCCCTCCATAAACTTATCAAGCTTAGTCTTGAAGCCAGATATGTCTTTTGCCCCCACTACTCCCCTTGGAAGGCTGTTCCAGAACTTCACTCCTCTGATGGTTAGAAAACTTCATCTAATTTCAAGTCTAAACTTCCTGATGGCCAGTTTATATCCACTTGAATTATAATGTACAGTCTACATTTATTTTAGAGACACCATCTATGTAATTTTCAGGTCCTGTATGATCAAATGGTCACAGTTATGATAAGATCATAGTGGCATGCTTTTAAAATATAGTCAGATAAATTACTGCAGCTGAAATGAGCTTGGGAAATGTAACAATTCACCTAAAATTTTCCAGATTTCAAACCCTTAATGGGATAGGGAAAGACTCAAATATTAATTATAGTATGTCGCATGTTTATCCTATTAAGATTTTTTAAATCTTACAAAAATTACAGAAAGGTTTAGAAATGTATATGAATCTGAATAATATCTGCACTTACACTAGCTATAATAAAGCTGGAAGGGATATTGATCCTCTCACTTCAGGGAAGAAAATTAACTTGGGTCAAGCAGACATTTCCTCTGTGTTACAGTATTAAGCAAATAGCTATATTATGGAGGCTTGAGTCTTCCTCTGTAGCATCCACTATTGGCCACTCCTGGAGACAAGTATAGCAATAGGTGGACTAGCTGTTATTCTTGGTTGCCCACATACCTTGGGAAGTAAGGAGGATTGTGAGGGGAAAGGCAAGGGCAACCCTAGAGTATTTTAAAACATTCTGGCACTAGATTAACCAAGAATACCCAGCACATTGCACTCTGGCTGTCTCCCTTCCTTCATGACATGCCTCCTACACTAGGAGCCACCAGGAAAACTTACACAAAGCCCTTCACACCAGCTCTATTCCAGTCCTGGTTGGGGCTCCAACTTACACTGGGATTCAGGCTGCCCCAAGAAATATGGAGAATACAAAGGTGGCTAAAAGTCAGTGGGCATAGAAGCAGAACAACAGAGAATTGGAGCCATTATCTATTTAATGTCTGAATACAAGTGTATTATAGATTAATAAATTGCTATACATGACCCACAATACACATTGCAAAATCACATAGTATTAACATTTAACTTGCAGTAGTTCTCAACTCTTATTAACTATGTTGCCAGGTCCCCTGAACTAAATAGTTGCTTAGCTGCAGAAAACATGATAAACATCCCCACAGAGTGGGAATTAAGAGACTGAAATGACGTATCTGAAGCACACTGACTTTACAGTGGTTTAAAAAGTCTTCCTTTGTAAATGCCTTAGTTTGAAGATATTGTAATAAAGGACTGTTGAATACCAGAAAATGAGCTAAGATGGCTTTCAGGAGCACAGATGGCTAATTGGCTTCACTTGGTAGATTGTCATTTTAATTAAATTTTAATAGGAGGAATTTCAAAGCCATAATTGATGTCTTATGATAAATATGCTTCTTTACCAATGACCTATTGCTAACCTTTATTTCCCCCCCAGTCTTGATAGAGAATGCTGTGACAGAGCTGTCTGCAGCTATCTCCCATCTCATCCATGTTTTCAGCAGCAGCTTTCACACAGATTTTCAGCCTGCAAAAATACTTAGAAGCCCTTCATGTGCAGATGTCGACCTAGATCCCCACTTTAGCTTCACTGTTTATGCAGCCCACAACATCCCAGCAGCCTGGCTGAAAAGGTAGGAGGTGCCAGCCCTTCTCTTAAGAAGCACTTCTTTCCCTCGCGTGTATTACAGCTAGCTGCAGTGCATGGCTGCTGTATGTCAATAAAGATGTTTTGTGTTGCTATTATGAAAACACTGGTCAAATTCAGATCTAGTGTATGCCGCAGAAGCAGCTGTATTATTTTCCAGGAAGCTGCATCCACTTACACCGAAGAGAGGAGCTTTTTGGAGCATTATAGGTAGGGGAGCATAGTGGAGCACTCAGGAGGCAACCTAGGCACCTGCACCAGACAAGTGTGGGAGGACAGTGGTAGGGTGGGTAGCTGCCCTAGCAGGTGTATGTGTTAGAGAGAGACCTGCCAAAAGAGAGGGTTGTAGATGAAGGGGGAGAGGGGTTTGCTACCTGCCCAGAGAGAGGGGTGTGGCAAGGTTCGTGTGGGCTCTGCATAATGAGTGGCTCATGGTTCAAGGCCATCTTGCGCTGAGTCAATGGAGCTGCACCTGCTTACAGCAGGTCTGAGTTTGACCTTAACAATGGCATTCATGGTAGATGTATTTAAACCATGATTATCGGGTTACACCTATGCAGTGACGATTTTTGTTTACAGATGATGGTTAAATACATTTGTAGTTTTATAGGCCTGAGTATATCTGGTACATTAAGCACCACAGAGAAAAACAGAGGGAGACAACTTTAATAAAAGAAAAAACTAATATAAATAATCTCTGCCACATTATTTATTTGTTCAATTAGGGTCTCTTTAAATGGCTGGTTTTCCTACTTTATTGTAAAGTGAACACTTTCCCCTCGCCACACCAAGGCAATAAAGAGAGGGTCAGATGACTGCAATCTGGCAGCGTTATTGTTACAGGGGACATGCTGTTTTCCAGATTTTTATTAATGTTTTTCCCATGCACCTACTTTCCCCTGAATTGCAGATGACTAATTAAAACACAATGGGATCATTTGCATTAGAACATTAGCAAAAGAATGTACTATACAGCATTTAGCTATAATTAGCAGTTTAATAAAAATTTCAGAAAATTTGCATTACTGAAGATAATAGATACAGAAGCATAATCACTGCTCTGATTCTGCAGATGGTTGTACTGTTCCCAGTGTATTTTATTTTAAGGTTTTACCACTAAGATGTGAAATTACACGTGACCTAGAGGCCGCTGATCGCTTGAGCTCCATCTCAATATATAGACATATGAGAAAATGAGAATAATTTTTCTTTCTAAATCTCCCTCTCCCATCTTTCCAACATTCAGTAGCTAAAATAGCCTTCCTTTCCTACCACTGTATCGCTGTATCCTACCTTTCTCTGGTGCCTTTACTGGCTCCCTGCCTCTTTTCACATTCAAATTTCTCATTCTTTCTTCTAAGGCTCTGCACAATTCTGACCCTCACATCTCAGCTCTTGTTTCGGCCTGTTCGCAATTTTGTACAGCTATGCTCCTGCTGTTCTACTCATCTTGTTGCTTTCTTTGTCTGCCTGTCCCATGTCTTCCCCTCTTCCTGCTGCTCCCTCTTCCTCTCACTTCCTACTACACCCAGAACAACTTTCTCTATTCTAATAAAGAACAAGTCTCATCTCTGTCCTTCTCCTTAAAACTCACTTCTGCTGGCTGGATTCCTGTCACTGGCTTTCACCTCTGTGCTATTGATTCCTCATTCCTAGCCTTACTTTCTTCTTAAAATAGATAATGTACAGACAGGGGTGAAAGTAACTTACAGGACTTACCGGTACTGCCGGAGTCCTGAGCAGGGCGTGGCCTCAACCAGAAGAGGCAGGGCCTCAACCGAAAGAGGTGTGGCCTCTCAATATTTAAAGGCCCTGGGGCACCGGCTGTGGCTGGGAGCCCCAGGGCCTTTAAATCAACCCGGGTCTCTCAGCTGCAGAGGTGGCTAGGAGCCCCCGGGGCTCAGCTGCAAATTAAAGAACCCGGGGCTCCGGCCGCAGCGACGCTCCGGACCCTTTAAATCCCCCCTGCAGCTCTGGCTGCCAGAGCCGCGAGCGGGATTCAAAGGACTCTGGGCTGCCCGCAGCTGGGGGAGCTCTGAGCCTTTTAAATCCGGCCCCAGCCCGGCCGCTGGAGCCGTGGTGGGGGATTCAAAGAGCTCTGGGCTGACCCTAGCCACAGCAGCAGCCCAGAGCCCTTTAAATCCCCCGCCGTGGCCTGGCTGCCGGAGCCACGGGCGGGATTCAAAGGGGTCTGGGCTGACCCCAGCCGCGGCAGCCCAGAGCCCTTTAAATCCGGCCCCAGCCTGGTCGCCGGAGCCACGGGCGGGATTTAAAGGGCTCTGGGCTCCCCACAGCCACGGAAGCTCTGAGACCTTTAAATCCGGCCCCAGCCCAGCTGCTCGAGCTGCGGGTGGGATTCAAAGGGCTCTGGGCTGCACGCTGCGGCAGGGAGCCCAGAGCCCTTTAAATCCCCGTCGCAGAAGCCGGTGCGGTCCAGCACGGTGTACTGGCTCTTGCCGGTACGCCGTACCGTACCGGCTTACTTTCACCTCTGTTACAGAACCTTACAAGTTACAGAACAACATGATACAAATTATCTAGGAGTAGTATCATCCCTTCCCCCTCTTATCCTCTAATTTTATCTGTGGTTTCCATGTTGTCTACCTAATTTAAACCCTGATCCTGCAAAGACTTTAGCATGTGCTAAACTTCATGCACTGTAAGCGATCCTATTGACTTAAATTAAACTATTCACAGCATTTAAAGTTAAGTATACATCTTTCCAGGAAGGAGGCCTTAGAGCTTTAGTTCTTTGGGGTAGGGACTGTATTTATAAAGCATTCTTACAGTGTTCTATTGCAATTTAAATAATAAAAATCCAGGTCTCTGTCTTGTCAGTGTTTATCTTTTGTTTCATAATTTTACAATTGCATTGATTAATTGTAGGACTAAAGTATAAATGTCACTGTTGTCATATTTAAGACCAGATGCAATTCCTATTAGTTATAATTAAATATTGCATCCTTTTTCTTCATGGAGTTCTCTCTGCTGCTTCCTCACCTTTGTCCCCCTCAGCTGAATAGAAACATACATAATATAATAATTAATATTGCTGGAAAAAAATCAACACTTACTCTTTTATAAAGAAGGCAAAAGTAGGAACCTCGAGTCGCCAAACCCCTTCAGATTTGCTGTTCAAATCTGACTCCCTAGCTCTATCCTATGCCTATGGTTCTTGTTCAGAATCTCGGAAGAAGACAATGTTTTTCAAGAAGATGGAAACCTTTCAAGAAGAGCAGATATTCTAATACTTCACCATTTTGAGCTCATATTGCATATGATTTCAGTGATGATGAATCTGAAACCAAACCACAGCCCTGAAATTGTTTTGAACCCAAAACTTCAACCAGAATCTAAACCAAACCAGATGAGTGTCCAGCGCTGTCACTGACCAGCATAATAATAAATATACATACAGTAGTAATTGCACATCTCTGTAAGCATTATCGTCTCTTTACAGATGTGGAACCTGGGGCACAAAGAGGTTTATTGTTGCCCAATGTTACACAATGGAGGTCTGATCCTATGCACCTTAAAGTCCATGGCAAAACTCTCATTGATTACAGTGGTAATGGATCAGGCTCAGTCAGTAACATAGCTGGGAACAGAACGTAAGAACCCTGACCAACACTCCTCTACTCTAAAAATAAAAGAATAATATGCTTTTATTAAAACACTAGCATAAGCCTGACTATTTCACTTCTATCTATAAGGATGAGCCTTTCAGCATTCTGACTTGCTAATCCCAAATTTCAGCTATAAGGTATGTTGAATTATAATTAATATTTTACATTTCTTTTTCTTTGTAGCTACAAGCTCTTCTCTTGTTCCTGTTCTTTAACTTATGGTGGGAAGAAAATATGTCAAGTGAAGAACTGCAAAAATATACCAGTTAAAAAGTTTTTTTTTCCCCTGGCAAACTGGAATGAGAAGTAAGTTTTAATCTTCATTTGAAGGATGCTAGTCTGCCTCATTTTACACAACCAATATTAGATTCTAAAAAATGGAGGGGTCTTCTAGAGATGGTGTCAGCTCATTTCACAGGTAGTAATAATGTTCTAAATACGCCAGTAGGGTAATAGAAAGCTAGGTGCAATGGATAAAAATTGATACCTGGACATATTCTCTAATCTGTCATTATCCTGTATTTAGGGCACCAATTGTGGGCCAAAAGGACCCTCTGTGCATGGATGTTCCTTTTTCTGCAAGTAGAATCTCCACAGATTCTAGTGATCAGTAAGTGAAGGTGTGGGGAGCAAGGAGTGGACAAGCCAGGAGGAGGAGGGAGATGGGTCACGCTGGGAGCCTGGATTATGGGGACACACATTATCCTTTCTGGGGCTGAGCACAAACTGAAGGGAAATGTAAATGCAGCCCCAGGCTTTTTTTGTGGTGGTCAGTAATCCCTCTGTACCCAAGGTGCTTGAAAGAGATTCTTTTTATTCAGTGAGACAGTTTCCAACTGCCTCTGCCTATGAGAGCATGGGTATCTGCAGTGCTCCTCCCCGAGACTTCCTGCCTGGAAAGCTAAACCACTTAAAAGTACAGTTCCTAATACTACAAATTTCACTTTCCAGCACAGGGATGTCCATGCTGGGGAACTACCTTTAAAGAGGCGGGGGTGGGGTGAGGGGAGAGCTTTGGGACAAAAGTCAGTCAGGAGTCCTTGGTGTAATAGATTCAAGGGATCTGCACTGCAAGGGAGCAGGAAGTGAGCTTCAGTCTTATACAGAAACATAAGGCCTCTGCAGTGATGCCCTTCCTCCCCTCCTGAGAGGATCCATGGGGTTTGTGGGCTGGACCCTCAGTTTCTTCAGTGAGTGGGAAGAAACACCTATCTCTGCAAGGGAAGAAAGAAGGACATTCAGGGAGTTTCCTGGTTGCTGTGTAAGTATGTTTCCAAGGGACACAATCTGGCCCAAGTTTTCACTAGTGTCTGACTTCTGATAATCATGTGCAGCTCCCATTGAAGCTGAAGGACAGTTTTTTTAACTTCTTGACCTGAAAAATTAAACATGACTTTGTCATTACATCTTTTTTTTTTAAATCATTCCCTCCTGTACAGCCTTTTCTCTTTATTATTACAACTCTCTGTGTACAATGATAGCAGTTAAAAAGTCAACAGGTACCTTACTGTGATATGTGAGAGAATGTGGTCTGATAGGGTTAAGTCCAGGTTTCTGCCTCCTCTTGTGCAGGTGCTCAGGAGAAAGTAATGATGCTGGGCACTCTAGGCTAATCAGACTCCCCAGCAGAAAAGCATAAACCCTGTAGAAGTAGTTGTTTTTGGAGGGCAGAAGGGGAAGTCATTTGGAGCAACACAGATTCCACAGTCAGTTACTATAGGGCTGAGATGGTAACGCAGAGTAGGGTTTTTCTTTGTACTTCTCACAATGTCAGGCCCTCTAGTTTTGTTGCTGTAATCATCCTGTTGGATAACAAAATCTTTAGTAGGACTGTGGGCAGCCTGACTGGCTTACGTTTTGTATTTTATATCAGCTAAACCTTTTCAGCGGTTTATATCTTGTTAGTCATCATTTTGAATTGGTAATAAGACACTACCATATAGTGACTTTTCATTGGTGACCACTGAAGTTATACATTTAAGTAAAGTTTGGCTTGACAAACACAATCATCTGACATGGGTCATGTAATTACAATTGTGTTGTGTGATTTTTTTTCTCTTGCTTGATTTTTGGTGTTGAATATTTTATTGTCGTTCAGGGCTAAAGGAGAAAACTACAGTGCTCACTATTTGAATCTTTACAATGCTGGTTAACATAGGCAATTGTTCTCTTTATGATGTACAATTCTTCTTCTGTATTTATTTTCAATGATTGTCACCATTTGAGTATCATTTTCTTTTTAAGATCATTGCTTATCTGGAATACAAAGGAAATGATTTGCTGATTTGAGTTTAAGTCTAAGGATCAGATATATCTGAAAGGAAGAAAAGAAAAATATAGAGTTGTTCCTTTATTACAAGAAAGTAAGGAGAAAAGTGCAGCTAGGGAAGAATCAGGTGAATATGTCTCTCGTGGGTATTTTTGGCTGCCTAAGAAGTGGTCGCCTTTCTAATATGCATCCCAGGAAATCCTGTATTTATAGGAGGAGAAATTTTTTTTTTTCAGGAATCGGAGACCCATCTGATACAGTAAGAAAACTCCTCAGCAAAAAAAAAAAAAAAAAAAAAAGTCTGACTTCTGGTTCTACCTGAACGCAGAAGTTAAGAAATCCGATAATTAAAGAGTCAGGGGTTCTGTTACCACCTCTGCAGCTGAAGCGCAATATCAAGTGGTTCCAATTCCACTCGCTGAGGTCCTTTTTTAAAAAAAGAAAAAGATATTTCTGTATACATGTGTGGTGGTTTGAGAACTGGGTTAAAATTGTGAGCCAGCACATTAAATTCCCTGGGGGTTACCTGGTCCTGCTTGAAGAATAGGGAGTTCTGTAGGGAAGTATGTAATCTGGGTCTTTCAGGGTACACAGCAATAGACTGTCTCTGAAGGTACGTCTACACAATAAAGAAAAACCCATGGTTGGCCATGCCAGCTAACTCAGGTTTGCAGGGCTCAGGCTGCGGAGCTGTTTCACTGCTGTTTGGATATCTGGACTCAAGCTGGAGCCCAGGCTTGAAGACCCTTCAGGGTGGGAGACTCCCAGAGCTCAGTCTCCAGCCTGAGCTTGGAAGTCTACACAGCAGTGAAATAGCTCCACAACCCAAGCCCTGCAAGCCTGAGTCAGCTGGCCTGGACCGGCTGCGATTTTTCTTTGCTGTGTAGACATATCCCTAGGGCACGTCTACACTGGCAAAGTTATAGTGCTGGCAGTTACAGCGCCGCTCAGAGAGTGCTGAATGGAAACCGCTGTTGTGTGTTCACACTGTCAGCTGCCTGCTCAATAGCGTGTTCACACTTGCAGCAGTATTTGGAGCATTGCACTCTGGGCAGCTATTGCACAGAGAACCTCTTTCTTTTCTGCCGCTAAGACTTGTGGGAAGGCGGAAGGGGTCGCGGGGCATCCTGGGTCCTGTCCCAATGACTCATGATCTATTGTTTCACATCCCAGAAATCCCCATGCTTCTGTACACATTTGGCGCTATCTTTCATTGCGTGCCCTGCCTCTTTGGGCTGCAAGAATGGATCCCGAACTGCTGACCAGTATGCTGCTCGCTCTGACCAACACTTCACGAGTGGCAGTGGAGTTATTCCTTAAACTACAAAGACAAGAGGAGTGCAACATTGATCTCGCCATGCATAGTAGCTACAACACGGGATTGCTTGTGGCATTCACGGAGGTGCTAACCACTGTGGAACACTGCTTTTGGGCTCGGGAAACAAGCACTGAGTGGTGGGATCACATCGTGATGCACGTCTGGGATGGTGAGCAGTGGCTGCAGAACTTTCAGATGAGGAAAGCCACATTCATTGGAATGTGTGATGAGCTCACTCCAGCCCTATGGCGCAAGGACATGAGAATGAGAGCTACCCTGTCGCTGGAGAAGCATGTGGTGATTCCATTGTGGAAGCTGGCTACTCCAGACTGCTACCGATCGGTCGCTAACCAGTTCGGAGTGGGAAAGTCGACCGTTGGACTCATGTTGATGGAAGTGTGCAGGGCCATTAATCGTATCCTGCTCCAAAAGACTGTGGCTCTGGGCAACATGCGTGACATTCTATATGGCTTTGCACAAATGGGCTTCCCTAACTGCGGTGGGACGATAGATGGCAGCACGTTCCAATTCTGGCACCAGACCACCTAACCACCGAGTACATTAATCGCAAAGGGTATTTCTCAGTGGTTCTCTGGAGCTTGTGGATCACCGTGGGCATTTCACAGACATTAACACAGGCTGGTCTGGAAAGGTGCATGACGCACAAATCTTTCAGAATACCAGCCTGTTCAAGAAACTGCAAGCAGGGACTGTCTTCCCGGACCAGAAGATCACCGTAGGGGAAGTCAAAAATGCCCACTGTGATCCTGGGAGACCCTGCCTACCCCTTAATGTCATGGCTTATGAAGCCATACACAGGGCAACTTGACAGCAGCAAGGAGTGGTTCAACAACAGGCTGAGCAAGTGCAGAATGACTGTTGAGTGTGCTGCTGGCCATTTAAAAGCCCTCTGGTGACACCTCTATTGGAAGCTGGACTTGGCTGATGACAATATTCCTATGCTTATAGCTGCGTGCTGTACGCTCCATAATATTTGTGAAGGGAAGGATGAAAGCTTCACTCAAGGCTGGTATATATGATCTCTAGCCAGAATAAATTAAGCCATACAATATCCTTCTGAAGTATTATTTGTTTTACAGACAAGTCACAAAAGAAGTCTGTGGCAGAGTCAACATGGCAATGAAGTTCTCCTAGCTCTTGGCCTTGTGCTATTGCTTTAGAAGTGTTTCTCCACTCAGTCTAAGATGAAAAAAAATTGTTCTATGGAATAGCTTATGAAGTTATATAGAATAGAATAGCGCATGAAAGAGGTAGTGTACCATTCGTTTTTTGTTGGGATATATTTCCTTTGCCGCCTTCTTTGTAGAGCTAATTTCACTCCGACTTATTTATGTGCTGGTTTTTAATTGGTCCTTTCTTTTTCAAAGGAGACATGAGTGACAATAGGGCCATTAGGAAGAGATGCTAAAAAGTCACTTGGATTTTTTTTGTCCAGCAACAGCTCAATCAGCGGATGGAGGAATTTTATGCTGGCAGCTAATTGGATATAGCTGAGACCAATGAGGCTCATTACTTTAGATTAGAAAGGATTGAGTTATCAATATGGGCAAGAGAGATGGAAATGGAGGGAAAGTTTTTGCTGAGTAGAGGCCCAGACAAGGAGTTCCTAAGGAAGGTGTATATATGTGGTTTGTCTTTTGGAGTGCTCTAACTATAGAGGAGGGGAGGCAGCTCAAGACTTTGTCAAGTGTCTAATATTTTGGCTAAACCAGAAATCCTAATAGAGGTTTTTTGTGTTTGACACTGAGCTTCTTGTGAAGTCTCACTTTCTTTGCTTGTTGCCTCCCTCTTCCCCACCTTTTGTCTGGAATGTCTGTTCTGATTTTAGTTTCTTTGGGGCAAAACCTAATATAATCGGGCTCCAGTTTTCATTATGGTCTTTGGGTGCTACTGTTGTATACATTTTAACTATCCTGTGCACTGAATGAGGTAGGGATCCTGTTTTTAAAAAATAGTATGTGATCATGTAATTAGAGACTGCACCATAATGAATATACACAGGCAAGCTTCATTCTGGAATTTCCTATTTTTTTGAGTGATTGTCTTAACAACCTTAATGTTTGCAGTGTGGCAGTGTGGGTAAGGAAATATATTTTACTCAACCACATAGAGCTGTTTTTCGGGTCTTCAGTGTAAGCTCGAAAGCTTCTCTCTTTCACCCAACAGAAGTTGGTCCAGTAAAAGATTGTGTCATCCACCTTCAACCTTAATAATGTTCTTTAAATTTAGCTTTTTGTGTTTAACTTCCTAGGTTTTTAAAAAACAAACTAAATACTCACATGAATTATAAGTAGCGCTGGAGCCTTTAGAGCCACTACACAGACCTCTGCACTTAATGGTGTAACTGTTAGCAATAGTAGGTTGTCATCCTTTATATAGATTGGCATTATATGGGGATGAGACCTACTTTGCCAGTGGGTTTCACAGATATTTGCTGAGGAACGGAGAGACTCTGAAATCTTGATTTCCATTCCAGGCTCTGGAGGAGTGTGTCCTCTAGTGGGCACAGATTCTTCTGCTTGTTTTCCTCTTCTGTCCCATCTCCACCAACCTGTCCCTGTCATTCCGGTCTCTTCCCTCGTCCTGGCTACTTGCACTAGTCTACTTGCCCAGGCAGTCCTAATCACCCTTTTCACTGCAGCTGTCAGAGCTGTCTCTTTTCCACCGCTGCCACAATTCTCCCACCATGATCATCACTGGTTGCTAATCCTGGTCTTCGTCCAGCCAGTCCTAATTTCCTCCCCTTCCCGCAACTCCTTATTTGATCTCATTGTTCCTACCAGCCAATTGTCTCCCACTCCCATTTCTCACTGGCTCTCAGTCTTCTCACTGAGCTTGTAGTCCTAGTGCCCTTGTCCAACCATTCCCAGATCCCCTTTATCTCCCATTCACATTTTTCTCTCCCGCCATCTGGTCCCAGTCCACCAGATTCCTTGTCCCAATCTACTCTTTTCCCTCCCCAATCTCCATTTGACTCAGAGAGCTTCTTTCTCCATGTTCCTGAGTGCCACCCAGATGTTCACTGAGAGCACAGACGAAACACAGCGAGAGCAGCTATTACAGGGAAAGTCATTCTGGGCCTGTATAGCCTTAGACTGAGCTTGGGCCATGATTCTGCAACCTCATAATGTAAATGGAACCCACTGAAGTCAGGATCTAAGGCCTTGGATTGTAAATTCTTCATAGGGCCTTGTGAGCACAGTTTATCTGTTGTATGGTGGTTTAGATGCAATCTACTCCTAGACAGTCTGAATTGAAAGTAATGTCAAATGTCACATTTCCTCCTAGGTCTAAAATAAGGCTTCGCATTTGGCCTATACCTTCTAAAGTTTGAGCTATGACCTCAAATAGTCAGAGTTGAACTCCTTTCAAATTACTAGCAGTTGAAGGTTGCAGCATGTCATGGTTACAAGGCAAGCTGTGACTTGGGTCCTTTTACAGTCCCTTGCAAGAACACCTCTCAGGTGACAGACTTTGCTTTCTTCATCTCTCTCAAGGGTAGAGCCCTGCAGTTCAACCACTCTTAGACTGGATCTCTGGATTTCAGAACTCCCCCACCCCCCTTTCCCAACTGTATTAACACAACAGGCCCAACTGCATTTGGCATCTGCAAGAGACTTTTCTCCAGAAGTCTGTGACAAACAGCTGACTGAAGTGATTCAAAACAGCTTCTTCAAAACAAATGTATTGTTTATTCACCCAAAGGTACACTGCAATCAGAGAATAGAGTTAAAACAACAGAAGTCCTACATGTCTTGACTTATTTCCCTGGCAGCTTGGGCAAGCCTCACTAACACAGGCCCATCCCATAGGGCCTGTGTATTGGTTCCTCTGAGTCAAGCAGTGGCTGATGACTGAATTCCTTCTCCCTCTCTAGAGAGGAAGTTTTTAACTGTTCAGTGTCCCAGTGATCTTAGACTCTGAACCTTGGCAAACCAGCTGTATAATTTGCATGGAGTCTGGAAATAGCATCTTCCTAATTAATAGCCCACCCATTGTTCTCTTAACACCCTGGAAGTTGTTTATGCAGAGGTGATTTATCTCTGACCTATTTGTTTCCTATTTGTTGTTCTTAATAGTCCCCTTTTATTTAATCCACATCATCAGACAGAATAATATCAAGCAGGTAAACTGAGGTACACAGAATATTTATAAGTAATACAGTTATCTCCCATGTTCTGTAAACACCATATATCACTGGAAATTTTCTTGATAGGCAATAAGGTCTTGGATTTGACCTATGACTTCAGTCTC
Source organism: Mauremys mutica (assembly GCF_020497125.1). NCBI lineage: Eukaryota > Metazoa > Chordata > Testudines > Geoemydidae > Mauremys > Mauremys mutica. The sequence goes on from NC_059072.1 coordinate 117,251,491, forward strand.
ATGATGATCTAGCCATGTTTAAAGTCTGCACTTAATATAGCTTAATAGAGTCTACTTTTAGTAGTGCTATGTATTTTGTCATGACAAGTCCAAGTGAAGCCTCTAGCAAAAGAGAAGTAGAGAATCTGTATCTTGTAATATGAGGGATATTTTTTCCACTTGGTTACAAGATTAATGAGGCTTCCTGGCATTAGCAAAGACGTTTGCCCGGTTTATGAGTAATCATTTATCTCCTGTATAATAAAGTGCAGGGCTCCCCCGCCACCCTTGATTCAGGTCTTTTAAGATATTTAAGGCTGAGTACCCATGTTTTAGGGTCACTTTGTTCAGGATGAATGGAATTGATGGGCTGTAAATGAAAAGACAGGAAATAACTGATTTGGAGATGTGTGAAATAGACTGCTTTCCCAATCACTTTTTGAAAGTCACTAAGCTTTGGGAGAAAGAACAAAAAATAGCGCACCGGTCATTGTCTGAAAACTGTAAATAGGGACATTTGGGGAGACAGGGGGATGCATCTTAATTTCTTTGGAGTGAGACTGCTCTTTAAACTGAATGAGTGGAATATAGATTTCAGAGTAGCAGCCATGTTAGTCTGTATCTGCAAAAAGAGCATGAGTACTTGTGGCACCTTAGAGACTAACAAATTCATTTCAGTATAAGCTTTCATGGGCTACAGCCCACTTCTTCGGATGCATAGAAGAAGTGGGCTGTAGCCCACGAAAGCTAATGCTGAAATAAATTTGTTAGTCTCTAAGGTGCCACAAGTACTCCTGGAATATAGATGTTTTGCTTTATTAAAAGGAGTGGGTACGGGTGCGGGGGAGAGGGTAAGTTGTTCAAGTATACCTTCAGTCAAGTTATGCCAGATTTATAACAATGTAACTGACAGTGGAATTTTACCCTAAATTCCACATAACCCCTCCTAGTTCTAATCCTAATGTTTTCCAGACTGTTAAATTATTTCAGTGGAGCTTCCTTGATTTGTTTCCAGAATGACAGTACACATTTTTTGAGAACACCTACAACTACACCATTTCATTAAACCATCTAGAATGCTGAAAATTTTCACTCTGTTTAATTTAGATTTATATCCTAAGTTTTTAATATTGAAGCAGGTTCAGATCTTCATTTTCTAAAATGCTTGTATCACCTCTGCAAAATAGTTCTTTTAGCCCTGGATTCTGAATATTGATTTTGTTTGCAAAGAAAATGTAATTAATCTCAATATCTGTTTGCAAAATCTGGCTTTTCACCAAATGTTCTCAGTGAAAATAAAAGATGTGCTTTTGAATATGAACTTTCACTTCAGGCAAAATAGAGTAATACTTTGTAGGTCTCTGAACTAATGACTCAGATGTTTTTACACAGGTAGGAAAAAAATCTCAATTATTAGGATTTGTGCGAATTAAAATTGTAAACCAGTTTATAAAACCTACATAACTAATTTAATTGATCGATCTACTTGTTAATGGGCAATACAAACCTGAAATGGACACTAGTTTCTACAACTTTACTTGCTTAAAAATTTGACATGCATTGGATTTAAAAGTGCATCAGCCTTTAAACTGTGTTTGAAAAAAAAATTACACTGTTTATACGTGCATAAATTAGAGAATGGTATCATAGTTAACAAATTCTAAGAGACACACACACTCACTCACTCTCTCCAATTGACTTCAACAGGATTTGTGCATATATGTCTGAGGGGAGAATTTAGCCCATTACCACTAGTTTATAATCCATTTTTCATTCAGTGTTTATTCTCATGTACTTTCTTATTAACGGGATGGCCTTTGCTTGCAACAACCAAGCTAGTCCTGCCCTTCTCTTCTCTAGTGTTTGATCATTTGGATGGACAAGATTTTATATGCCTTTTCTCATGTAATGTGACCTAAGGTTAACTGTTGGCAATGCTTATAATAGATCTGTCAGTTGCATTTCCCCCCAAGGAATTGCTACCTTGCAGTTTATTGCTTAGTAAGGTGTGTTGTGGGATACAGTAAAAGTTGAAAAGCAGTAACTGCAAATAACAATGTTAGAGTATGTTAGATTTCTTAAAATTGTGCTTTTTTTTTTCTTTCAGAATCAACTTCCCTCTACAAATAAAATCTCTTCCTAATGAAACAATATTGACAATAAAACTATTTGGAGTAAATAGTGTGTCTAAAAATACAGAAATACTGGCTTGGACATGTTCCCCCTTGTATCAAAAACAGTAAGTACATTTTTGTATGATAGTGGTTTTTTTAAATAGTGTTCTTTAATTAAGTGCTATACTCTGCAGGAAAGGGAGGTCTGAAAGGAATATACAAACAAATGAACACTAATTTGAGCAGCTAAACAGAACTTTATTGCAATACGGACTGAAACAGTCACTTTCAATAATTGTTCCACCTTTCCATACAGAGCTCTTTCAAGTCCTGATTTTCCCAAACCCCTTTGGATTGGGCTTCTCTGACTGTCCACCGGGTTACCCTAGAAAATTCCCCTCGTGTTGAAGGGCCTTGTTGCCTTCCCCATCCCTCACTAAATTACCCTCTCATTCAGACTATTTTCTTTCTGGATATGCTTTCCTGTTCCCTCGCTCCCTGACCCTTTTCTCATACTTCATAGAATGGTCCTGCTAATGGGACTACAGTGAACAGTTTCTCTGTTCCCTCCCCATAGTTTAGAAACTTCCCTCACATTTTAACTTTCCCTTTTTACCCAACACTCAGTTTAACATTATTTTAAAGATGCTTGTCGGTTATGAATACCTCTGTAACTCTATGTAAATAAAGACCTAGGGTGAAATATTCAGAAATGAGTAAGTTGTATTTTATCTTTGACTTGGGCTAAGGCCAGATTTTTAACGATATTTATACTCATAGACTTTAAGGCCAGAAGAGACCATCATAATCATCTGTCTGACCTCCTGCACATTGCAGGCTACAGACTCTCACCCACCCACTCCTGTAATAGACCCCTAATCTCTAGCTGAGTTACTGAAGTCCTCAAACCATGGTTTAAAGACCTCAAGTTCCAGAGAATTCACCATTTACACTAGTTAAAAAGTGCAAGTGACCCATGCTGCAGAGGAAGGCGAAAATCGCCCAGAGTCTTTGCCATGAACCCTCTCCTAGAGCTAGCTGCCTAATCCAGGTCAGACCTTTCTCACAAAAAATGAGAAGAAAGAGGTGGAGCCCCTCCTTATACACAATAGCCCAGTGATTAGAGAACTCACTCAGGATGTGGTTCCGATGTCCACTCTGCCTGATTCAAAGCATGAATTTGAATCCAGAGTGCCCACCTTCTGGGTAAATGCCTTAGTCACTGGGCTACAGAGTCATTTTCACTCTCCGGCCCAATGATATATAAGTATTTCATACAAAGTGCAACCCACCCCAAAATACCCTAGCACCTGGGTGTTCAGGTGCTCTACTGGGAGGTGGGAGACCTGGCCTGTGTAGATTAGGGGTGCTCTGAGCATGTCTACCAGATCAGGCTCTGCAGGCAAGATGCAGGGCGTGGGGACAACTAGCTTGTGAATTCTCCAGGGACTTAGGTGTAAGTTCAGAGCTGAGCAGCATGGCAGTGTCAGGACTGAGGCAGCTTTGTGAATGCCCAGGAGCAGAAATTTAGGCACCATGGCGAATTTAGAGGCCAACTGGGTTAGGCAGCAGCTGAGCAGTAGTGCCAGTGACACCTAAATGTTGGAATTAGGTGCTAAAGTAGCAGACACCTAAGTCTCCCTTGTGAATCTTGCTCTTAAAAACTAAGTCCTATTGACTTTAAAAGAATGCTAGGCCCCTAAGTAACTTGTGTGCTCTTGAAAATTTTACTTCTCTATTAAAAATACGGCCTTATTCTTTCATGGTGCTACATAACTAGGGCTCTACCAAATTCATGGCCATGAAAAACACATCATAGACCATGAATGCTGGTCTCCCCCCCCCCCCCCCCCCGGCCCCGTGAAATCTGGCCTTTTGTGTGCTTTTACGCTATACTATACAGATTTCACGGGGGAGACCAGCATTTCGCAAATTGGGGTTCCTGAGAAACCCCAACTGCCAACCTTACTGCTGCGCTGCCTTCAGAAGCTGGGAGGTCGGAAAGCAGCGGCTGTTGGCTGGGCACCCAGCTGTGAAAGCAGCACCCCACCAGCAGCAGCACAGAAGTAAGGGTGGCAATACCATACCATGACATCCTTACTTCTGCGCTGCTGCTGGTGGCGGCTCTGTCTTCAGAGCTGGGCGCCTGGCTAGCAGCCGGCACTGTCCAGCTGCCCAGCTCTGAAGAAAGCACCCCGCCAGCAGCAGTGCAGAAGTAAGTGGAGCAGTAGTGTAAACCCCCCTTCTCCTCCCTCCACAATAACCTTGCGACTCCCCCACAACTCCTTTTTGGGTCAGGACCCCTACAATTACAACACCATGAAATTTCAGATTTAAATAGCTGAAATCAGAAAATTTACTGTTTTAAAAATCCTATGACCGTGAAATTGACCAAAATGGACCGTGAATTTGGTAGGGCCCTATACATAACCAGTATACATAAGTAAGGAAATACAAGAATACTTTCCATTACAGCTATTTCAGTATTTTGTAGATCCTAGCTCAAATGACCCATCAAAGGAGAAATTAAAGCGAGGTGGAGGAGGAGGAATACTTTAGAATCTGTGTGTTCGACATTCACCAGTCTGTTAGCTATGTCATTTACTATTAGGAGAAACTACTAGTATAAGAGAAGCATAGGTGCTTTCCCTCCTCTAGCCAACCACAGCTCCACAAAATTGCTTACTTGCTATGATTTGAATTGATAGACCAATTTAAAACCAAAAGCACCCATGAAATTCAGTCAGAAAAGTGAAACTTTAAAATATCTGAACACTCAGTCTGCTTTACTATTCCATTAGAGCTATACCTGAATGTTTTGTAGTTGGAATAAAATACAGTCTCTGAAAGGTCAACTATCTACAAAGTAACAGAAATAAGATTTTGGGGAATTATGCCACTTTGACACATGATTCTGACAAAGGAATCTGACTGGCTAGTCGGAAGGGTTCCAGTCCAGGAAATTAAGGGACGATAATTGCAATGTGTGGAGCTTTTTCTCCTTTCTATTTTTCCTCATTCAAAACATCGATCATTTAATCTTTAATTTTTGTTCACAAATTTTATGCGGAAAATGTTAACTGTCCTATAATACAGAAATATAGACATACGATAAGGAAGAATAGTGATAAACTATGGGCTAAATTCTATTCTCATCTTCACTGATGTGACTCTACAGCAACTCTAATGATTTCAGTGGAGTAATTTTTGAATCACGGTGGTGTAAATGAGTACTTAGAAACACACACCAGCGATGCATTGTCCCAGGTTACTGGGAGTGTCTCATGAACGCAATGAGACTAGATATTAAAGAGTTCTAATGAGCATTTCATAGTATGCTACAGTGCAGAATTAAGGTTGTTTTGGTGCCCTGACTCTGCACTTCTATACCTGTAACATGTTTGGACTTCTTTTTAAGTTTACGGTCAACTATGAATTGCTTGGGTTTATAATAGATGGTTTGAGGATAATTGCAACATTTCTGCCATGTATTTTATCTTTAACCATTGATACGTCCTTTCAATCTAACTCCATTTTAACATAGTTTTCATCTGGAAATATAAATAATAAAACTGCTAATCATGGATCCTGACTTTTCTAACCAATAAACCTAATATTCATGCTGCTTGCCCTTATATTACAATTGGCCATATATAGAATATAATTACCAAAAGGGACCTGGATGGTGGAGTTTAACAGGAGCACATGTTAAACTCGAGAAGCTGTTCAGTAAGTATTTGCAATGACAGTGCCAACTCTCCTCCTTGCACATCAGGAAAATCTGTTCGTCTCTTGGGCTAAATAGTTTAGAGTTCCAAACCTAATTAAGACATCAGAAATCCATCATTTTGGGCAATTTGGAAGAGGTAATGTCTCCCACAGTGCTCATTTCTCTGAGTTCACCACTTCTAACAACACAGCTTATTTTGGAGTGGTATTTCCAAATCCGAGAGAGCAGGCAGCATAATTTTCTTTTGCTGGTCTCAGCGAGCGAAGTCCCCCATGTGACTTCAGGGCACAAGGTTGAACTTGTAACTTAATGTAGCTTGAGCTGTCCTTAAACCTCTGTCTTGTCTTGTAATGTAATGAGCCTGGGAGTTTACTTCAGCTCCTGTTATAAACAAGAGTAGGAAATCTGTTGAGGGTGTTCTCACTTGTCATTGGTCTGTGTAAATAAATAAATAGCAGTAGATATATAGCACTTTGTTCACTTTCCATCCATATTTTATTGTTAAAGGAACTTTCTCATACAGATAGTGAGATAATAGATAGACAATGTTAGTGAAGTTGTTAGCTATCAATGCTCTAGTTGTTGGCCCTTTCCTTTTCAGAATCATCCCATCATGCTATACCACCTGCTCTTCCTGCTATTTGCATCATTCTTCTATGCAAAAAGAAATGCCCAGTTATTGCCATCCTGTCTCCAGACTTGGTTCTAGAGACCGGCAATCCATGTAACTGCACCATAATTCTGTGGGGGCTCCAGTGGAAACTGGGCTTTAAATGATGTGTAGTTTCTGTATTCTTGTGGAGCCCTCTTCCCCTGGGTGTCTCATATGACTTTAGGCTTGTCCTTCTTTAAAGAGTTTGACTTAGTGATGTAAACACACTGATTCAGTGCAAGCAAATAAAGTAATACAGTAATTTGTGTCATTCATTCATTCGTGTGTGTGGAATGAATGAATGACACAAATTACTGTATTACTTTATTTGATTGCACTGAATTACTGTGTTTACGTCACTAAGTGTGTGTGTGTGTGTGTGTCATAAATACTACATATTTATCCAACCACATAAACTGGTTCCTTTTTTTCCAATTCTACACTATTCAAGCAGTCTTGCTGCTCTCTATATTGTAATCACTATCTCCTAATCAAACAAAAATATCTCCTCCTCTGCTTCCTCTTTACTTTATGCTTCTGTTATTCTGCTTTGTGTTCCTCCTACCTTGCTGACCAGTTCTTTAGCTTCTCATTTGGTACCATATCACCCTTTCTCACCTCCCATTCTTCTCCCCAATGCATGCACCCACATCTGGCAAAATTCAGCGTTTGATCTACAGGTAGGTCAGGGCCAGAAAGTTCTGATTTAGATTCCGATCTTAGCTCCACAGGCCCATCTGTGTTCTTTTCTTGATCCACTCTTCTCCTTTCATACTCTCCCTGGGTGATTTTATTGACTCCCATGGTTTTAACTGCCACGTATAAGCAGATAATTCCCAGATATTTAACCTTGAACTCTGCCTTCTTTCCAATATCACATAGACTCATAGACTTTAAGGTCAGAAGGGACCGTTATGATCATCTAGTCTGACCTCCTGCACATTGCAGGCCACACAATCTCACCCATCCACTTCTACAACAAACCCCTAACCTATGTCTGAGTTATTGAAGTCCTCAGATCTTCCACTGTGTCTCAGAAATCTCCTTCTGGATGCCCCCTGCTTTCTCATAATCAGCCACTCCAAATCAAAACTATTATGTTTCTTCTCTGTGGGCTGGTCATGTTTTGTAGTCTCCCCTTCTTTTATCCCTTCGCTGGCTTCCTGGCTTCTTACTACATCAAGTTCAAGCTTCTTGTCACTTCCTTCAGCACCAGGTATAAACTTGCCCTACTTACTCTGCTCTTGCTTCCTCCTATTCGCCTTCATGTTGCTCAGTTTTCTCCTTACTGCTCATTTCCTCTACTGCCCCCAGCATTTAAAACAGTCCCTTAGCTCTCATTCATCAGGCACCTGCACACTCATTCTTCAAATAGCTCCTTAAAAAAACATTTTTTATCAAATCTTTCCGACCTTGTTTTCCTACCTTGTTGCCCCACCCTCCTTTGCCCTCACAGTTGCCCCATTCCTCGTCTTACCTCTCTCAAAGGTTTCCAGGTCAGGAACCACAGCTCTATGGATTTTTTTAAAGTACTGCATACATTTGTAGTGCAAGTATAAATGATTAGTGGTAATAAAAGGGGATGAGGGTAGTTTGGCCTCCATGTCCATTCAACCCTTGGCTGCTCATCTAAGACTGCTAACAATAGTATCAATTAATGCTGATTATGGTGAGTTGCTGTGAAAGAAAGAGCTGAAGAGCAGTGAATCATTTCATAAAGTTCACCCAAGTAAACATCAGCTGGAAACACCTTTCAGTCACTATTGATCTGGTTTGAATTCAAACTAGCAGCCTAAAGGTGAACAGCTTCATATTTCACAACTAGTTTCCCCCTAATATCTTCTTGTTCACATCAGTATTCTTTGTTCCCCATACACCTGCAGCTGCAAAACAAACTTTTGAAAATCATTTGTCTTTGATCCTCCTGAACTTTGCTCTCTCAGTGAAATAGTGTTTGCACTACTACCACCAAATATCTTCAGAAGTCAAAAAACAGACTATGCTTTTACTCTGAATGGTGGCTGCAAAGATGACATTGCAGGGTTTCCATGTTTCTTGTCTCAATGACTCTATAGCAATTTAGTTCAGTTTGCAATTCAAAATATTCCTTTTTTGTCAGTGCTGCAAACTCACACGGGGATCAGAAAACCCATCTGTGTTCTTATATCCTCATCACTGCTAAAGATTCTGTGTTCTGAACTCATTTATCCATTTTGTTGATGCTCTAGTAGGCAGAAAGGAATTTAGTTCATTCTCCCACAGCTGTATTGATTGTGCAGTGCTAACAGTAGTAAAAATTTGCCTGTCACTAAAAATAATTATTTAGGAGTAGAAAAAAAATGTTGAATATGCCCTTTTATACATACATCTGATTTCTGATCTTAATCCCACCAGCCATTAAGATGTGAGTAAATTAAAAGGCAAAACAGATATACTATATCTTAATTCAAGTGAGTGGATTAATTATGATTAGGACTTGCACCTATGTCTTTCCAAATGTATTCAGGCACCACTGAATGAATTATATTGACCTGGAATTTTTTTATCTGAAGACAGTGTGCGTGCATGTTTCTGATCAGACTTTTGTTTGTGAATGTAGTGCTCAGAGACGTGCTAGAGGCCATAATCTTCTCTTTATCCACTGAACAAATTGAGTGGGGAAGCTTGCACTGTCTCCTTCCTCCTAGAGGGCCCATCTATGGGTCTTCAGTCCTCATGCACCTTCAGTCCTCCAGACTGATACTACTAAATAGAGTTGTTGTCAGTAGCTACCGGTGTGGTGCTCTGCTCTTGTTCGATGATGCTAACAGTTGGCTGCGTGCATGTTCCCTCTGTGTGCTGCCCCGGCTCTGCGCAGATAGCTGACACAGCAAACCCCGAGAGAAACCCCAAAGACCACAGACTCTAGTAAGGTACAAAGGAACCCGAGCCGGGTTTATTGTCAAACCAAGCACAGTAATAGTTTCCTATAGACTCTACAGGACGTACTACGAATATGTGCCCCCTGGCAGTGAACACAGCTCAGTCAGTAGCGGGACACTCCACTAGACTGGATAAAGATGCGCACTCCGGGACCTACTTTTATACAGTTACAGGACAGATTACTCAGCCCTACTGATGTATTGAGGTACAGCCACTTGGCTCATTAGGGTGCTGTCTCCCCTTTGATCATGTTGTTCCAGGCAAACAGATCTATCCATCATGCTGTCCTGTCTTTAAGATGCACCTGCCTGTTCCTTGTTATGTCTGTGGAGTGTCCTGATGTCATCTTGGCACAAGTTCCTCTTCTCACCACTTCTGTGAGTGAGGTCTGCCTCTGGCTTACAGCCCAGCTTTTGCTTAGCAATGCCTGGAAGTACTTTGGTTCAGGCTTCAGGCCTCAGACTGGGCCTCTGACACAAGAGGTTATGTTTCAGGGCCTCATCTTACTACAAGGGTGCATAACTATGGCCAGTTGTGGTGGTGGATATTTTCTATCCAACTTAGATACCTATATGCCCCCCTTACCATAGCATCTGTGCACCTCAGAGTAGTTATTCTCCCAACATCCCTGTAAGGTAGGGAAGTAGTATTAGCCCCATTTTACAGATGGGGAACTGAAGCACAAAGAGACTGTGACTACCCAAGATCAAACAAGAAGTCTCTGTTGGAGCGCAGAACTGAACTGGAGTCTTCTGTATTGCCCCAACCAGTGGACCAGGACTGACAATTTACCAAACTTGTTTCTTATAGGCTACTGAGGGCAGCAACTTTCAGACATTACTGACCTAGGCCAGATTTGAACTACCAGCCTAGGGTTTGTGGCCTGTCCCATTCGTAGAGTCATGGAATCCAAGCCCAGAAAAGACCATTGTGATGGTCTAGTCTGGCCTCCTGTGTAACATGTATCATAAAACTTCCCCAAAGTAATTCCTAGAGAGCATACCATGTTTTAAAAATTATCAGTGATGGAGAATCCGCTATGACTCTTGGTAAATTGTTCCAGTGATTAATTACTCTCACTATTAAAAATGTATGCTTTATTTCCAGTCTGAATTTGTCTGGTTTGAACTTCCAGTTGTTGGATTTTGTTATACTCTTTTCTGATAGATTGGAGAGCCCATTATTAAATATTTGTTACCCATGTACATACTTATTCCCCGAGTCATTGATTTCAATGTTTCTGCTATAATTTCAATCAAGCCTGTCTGGTTTATCTCCGGTACTGATGCGGTATTATGTCTACGTATGTTCATATTTGCAGAAAGTTCATTCATGGAACCGTGCTGCTTAGCATGGCATTGTACAGTGAGCCTCCAACAACCATGATAGCTCCGGGCATTTGTGACGCTAGTCTGCCAGCGCTAGTGACACTGCAGGTAAGGATTGCTTTTCGAGAAAGCAAAGCAAGGACTTGTCATCAAACAACTTGCAGTAAATGATTGATTACACGGTTCTTCCTGATCCCACAGTTTAAAAGTCATAAGAGACCTCTGCTTGTACACTATCAGCCCTTTTTAATTGTGGGGGAGTAAAATTCTACATAACAGCAATTATACACCATACTCGCTAAATCAGATACAGGCTGTGGGGGTTAGGCACTGAGTAGATTACTTTTTCTTCCATGTTCCTTGACATAAATTGCTGACCTGGTACCCTTCTCACAGCTGCGTTTCTGTCCCACTTGTATCCCGTGTACCACTGAATTACTTATCTTTATACACATCGCAGGCAACTAACAATTAACTGAGTCTGCAGAAAGGTCTGTGGGGAAGGAGCTACAAAGTGCATCTGTATTTATACCGCTCTTAATCCATGACCAAATGCCAGGCTGGCATTGATGTCACTGTGAGCTCTGCGTGTAGACCAAGGGCAGTATATGGCCTCCAAATATTGAAAAGACATTTTGTCTGTCCCCAGTGTTGTCCTGTTCGCAGATTGAACTGGTAATTTTAAAGGCACAACCAATTGCTTTTCATATTCAAAAACCAAATGATCGTTATTAGCAAATGAAGCACAAAGGCAAGTAATGTGAGTAGATGAGGCTGGCCTAAAAATGCCCTATTTTTTAATAAGTAAGAACAAGAGTTTCTAGTTGGAATAATACAGTCAAAGACAGCTCCTTAAAATAGCTTTCCCTCTGTATTAATAATAAACGGAAGGTGAGGCAGTAGAGGGCTACTAATTTAAAATCTGTCTCTCTGCTCTAAGAAACAGCAGAGAAGAATCTCTCACTCACGTCCCATACTCAATTATGCCTGTAAATATGACAGTAGGAGACACTGAACATACTGCCTTAAAAAATAGCTCTTTTGATGTGACTGGTGTGTGCTATAATTCCTAGGAGTACTGTATTCTGAGAGCTCATTTATTGGTGGTGTTTTTTGTTAATAGTTTGTGAGAATGAGTATGTACATATATATTGGTTAGAGAGACTGCTTTTCTGGTCCTGCTGTGAATGTCTCTTCATACATTATGATGTAATTGCTATGATACACAAATTGAACTGGATTAAAAAACTGAATTTTCATCTAACCTGCCACTCAAACCCAAAACACTTTTGAGCTTTGAAAAAGTTTGGTTAGCAGCTTTCCCCCCATTTTATTGCATTATTTAATGAAACTTCCCAGACTGAGCTGGAAGCGAAAGTGAAGAAAAATCAAGAGAAGCTGTTCTTGAGCCCTTAACAGGCCAATCAGAAACAAGGAATTACCATAAACATCCTGCTCTACTGAATTCTCCAGCCTACTATTGCAAAACCAAGAACTTCAGATACATATCAAAACTTGGGGATGCTGTTGATTCAAATTGAATAGAACCTCCAAAAAAAACCCCATTTTTGAGTTTTTCCCCATAACTTGATGAAACTAAAAATGGGCCTGTGCCAACCCCTGTCTCCTTCCCTTAGTATGAAGATCTCCCAACTCTGGGGAAATTAATATCCAGATCTGAACTTTGCAGCTTGGTCCCTGTCTCTTATAATCCAAATCAATATGCGGACTCTGAACCCCTCCTCCCCCACACTATTCTGGAGAAGTGCAGATCTGGATTGAAACTTTGCAGCTCAGGCCCATCTCTAGTTAAAAACAGGGAGTGAGAAGCCTTTAACCTGAAGTCCCATGCAGACCTAATGAGGCTCAGATACACCAGGTAAAATCCTGGCCCCATTAAATTTAAAGGCAAAACTCTCATTGACTGAAATGGGGCCAGGATTGTCACTCAACAGTTTAGAGTAAAATTCATTCATACTATAGACACCCCTTTGCAATTATTCTGTCTCCCTTTTCTCCTTATTGTTCACATTTTCTCTACATATTTAGGACACGCAGATATCTGAGAAACCTTTTATACAAATTTATATGCAAGACATCATTTTTTTTAATAGGTTGACTTTCCAGAAACGAATTTGGAGTTTATTAAACCTGAGCCTGAAGAGAAAAGAGATGACCTGGAAGAGCCAGCTAAAGAGTGCTTGAAGCATATAGCAAGACTTTCACAGAAACATTCTCTCTTGCTGTAAGTGCACCCAAGTCTTCCTGCTTACATCTGGCATGCTGTGCATAACGCCATCAATCACTCTTATATGTGTTCAATTCTTGAAAAGCTAAAATTCCCACCTATATAGCCTGATTTCATTCATTTGATGAAGTAATACTTCTAGATGAGAGAAAAAGGTGGCAATGAAGCTAAAACAAGCCCCCTGAAGGTGACAATGCCTTTCTATGGCTTAGAACACGTTGTCGCTATTGTTTTATCTTTTCTGGTTTTCTTGGCACTAGAAGCAAACTGCTGATTAGAAGCACAAACATTTGTCTCGAGCTATATAATTTCCAATAATAATAGTATTAGCAATTTTAAAAATTGGGCTGGAACCAACACCAGTAAATAATAATGATAAACCCATACTATTAGGCCATCATACTCACCAAAAGGCATACAAGCATTAGAAAGGAAATCTGTATCATGTTCCTTAGTAAACAAAGAAACAATTATGCAGAATTTAGCTTTCACAGCAGGCGTATAAAGAATAAGTAAAACAAAACATGTTGTATCATCTACTCAGGCAGGCAGATTGGTAACCCTAGGCATATGTAGGTTATATTATCAAGTAGCATTATGTACTGTATAAAATAACAATTATAGCGAGAACCACAGTGGGGTTAGTGGTATCAATGCTTGCATTATACAAGTCTCTAACGCTTGTTCATTACTCCTTCACCACAGGCTAAAGATGTCATAGTAATGTAATAAATAAATATAAAGTCTCTTTTTAAACTTCCAATTAATAATTTTTGTTATACACATGTAAAGAAGGAAGGTTTCTTTACTAATTTTATTTTTTTGGGGAAAAGATATTTATTGAGTTATACATTTCTGTTGGCTACAATAAACTGCTAGTATATTCAATGTTACCGCCTTTTCTCATTTCTAAAGAGAGAGGGTGTGATTTATGTTTCTTTACTTTCAACCACTGAGGGCTGTTAAGCAGGATTGGGGCTGGTCAATACTTGGATGAGAATCTTTTAAGGAAAACATAGTTGCTGCGAGAAGTGACATTGGTGCTTCAGTAGGCAATCATTACTTCCAAGTTAGTACAGAACCAAAACTATTTCAGTATGGTGCTCAGGATTGTCAGCTTCTGAAGAGGACATTCTTTTGATAAGTTTTATAAGTGAGATCATGAACACGCATGACGAGACACAGAATCAGAAGGGCCATTTTAAATGGTCCACTTCTCTCTCTCTCTCTCTCTCTCTCTCTCTCTCTCACACACACACACATCTTATAGCTTCATTTGTATATTTTTAAAAACCTGTACTAATTTTTTCTAAGTTTTAAAAGCTTTAATGTTTTTTCTTTTTCAGTTCCATTAATAAAAGTTCAAAGATATTTTTTTGACAGTGGTTGTTGCAATCAGAGTAAGCCAGACCATGCTTAACTGCTTAATGTTGTAATAGTGAAGAAGAGTTGGTTAACATCTTATCCCTTGTTGGGCCCAAGAAATCTCCTTATCAACACAACACTCCTCGGATGCTATATATGTGTAAAGTATTATTGTCACCTAGACTGATCATCTTTTCAGACATAAACTTTTATTATGACAGATAAACCTAAAACCTTTACCCCGATCAAATCTTTAAAGCCAGCCATTAAACAAGACAGTAACCCAGCAAAACAAGATAGGAAAGAGAAGACTGCCCTGTCACTGAAGAGCAATGGGGTAGATACAAGAAAGCATTGGTCTTTTATCTAGCCATTTTTAAGCTTTAGCTGATTTAATCTGAACAGACTGTCATGTTCAGGAGATGCTGTTGGGAAACTAGAAAATCTCTTAAAGTCAACATGCAAGAGGTATCCTCTAATTGCACTGTCTCACTGAATGCTGTCAGAGTGTAAAGGAATGCATGACAGACCATCAAAAAGCTAAAGCTTTATCTCCTCTGCAGTGTGTGGCACTCACACACCCTGCACATAAACACAAGGATTGCTGGCTGCTATTATTGTGAGCACTCTGTGAATTGTTGAGGTATACTAAGGAGATCATGGATCATGCTGCCACTACCTGTATCTGAAGCTTAAAATATACTTTATTTATTTTAATAATTTGCTTTAAACTACTACTAGTAAAAAATGACAGTAGGTAAAATGTCTCTTACGCGGCCTCTGTCACTATAATATCTGAGCAGCTCACACAATTATGAACTTTTTCTCCTCACACCCCTCTGAGGTAAGGAAAGCAAATTGTCTTTCCTCACAACACTAAACCCCATGTTTATTGTTTGTACTGCCAACACCTATTCCAAATGCCTGGCAAATTCAAAACTGATTGAAGGAAATCTTTTTTCCCATAATGCACAATTAACCTATGGAACTCATTGCCATGAGATATTACCAAAGACAAAAACTTGGCAGGATTCAGAAAGGGATAAGCTATTTGTTTGGCTGAGAAAAAGTTGTTATAGGAAATCATGGGGAGGGAGTGTTTAGAAATGGATGCAAGAATTCATGTTTCAGGGCTTGATTCAACTTCCAACTATTGGGAGTTAGGAGAAAATTTCCCTGAAGGCAGTTTATCCCATTACTACCTACAGCAGGGATTTTTGAACCTTCCTCTGATACCTCTGATGCTGGTTATTGTCCAAGATGGGATGCTGGACAAGATAGATGAAATCATGGGTCTGATCTAGTGTGAGCCTTAGTGATATTTATAATGTTAATTATGAATGTTGTCTATTTGTAATTTATTGTACATTTTTAAAGCTTGTTTTTAGAACTTGAGTTTAAATGAGGATTGCCTGTTTACATTAGCAATTTTATCTTGATGAAGTTTTTGTTTGTTTGTGATGATACTGAACCCTAAGATTTAAGTAGGCTATTTGTTTTATGGACCAAGAAAAGGCATATGAATTGTTGATGCATTGAAGGACATACGGTACACATTAACCTGGGATTCTTTTCATGGGCTTACTGATTTTTGCAATATTGGGGGATGCCAAGGCATTTAATTAATATGACATTTGCCCCTCTCTGTGAGGTAGGTGGCACTACACCCATTCTGCAGATGAGTAAAATGATGCACAGCAGGCTAGATTGGTTCCTTGAAAGAGGCTTGGAAAGTGAAAGGAGCTTTCTTCCTACCTATCCTCTTTGCACACCCTGTGCAAGGACCAAGAACAATCGTGTGTGTGTGTGTGTGTGTGTGTGTGTGTGTGTGTGTGTGTGTGTGAGTGTGTGTGTGTGTGTGTGAGAGAGAGAGAGTAAAAAGGCCACATGTTTTCTAAGTCTCATATCCTAGAATGTATATGAATGCTGTCACCTGAGTTGATCAGTGGTGGGGAGCGGGGGAGTGAAAGTTGACTAGCTGTGTTATAATCAGTAGTTGTCACCACAGTTAATTAGAGATGCTATAGAATAGGCAGTGGATATGACAGTAATTTCTCTGCCCAGAACTGCACACACTGAAAAACAACTCGAGAAAAAGAGAGAGAAAGAGAGAGCACGCAAGCTTGGCAAAGTGAAATATTTGTATGTGTATCTCTTTTGAGAGTTCATCTTTATATGTCCCAAGGCTGACAGATCCAGATTATAAATATCACTTCTTCATAAGAGCTGATGCACAGAAAATGATATCCAATCCCAAGGAGAACAAGTAGCTAGAAAGCAGTGCCCTCTCTTTACAATAGTTTGCTGCTACACAAGGCTCTAGGTGGTTTTAATTTCGAACTGAATTTCTAATCTTCTCTTCCAGGTTGTTGGAGCAAGAGAGAAGATTTTTATGGTTTTATCGTTCCTACTGCAATAATGAAAACTGTTCCCTTTCTTTGGTACTGGGCAGTGCCCCCAGTTGGGATCGAAAGAGCATATCAGAAATGTACATGGTGTTGAGGGAATGGAGCTTTTCTAACCCTTTGGAGGCACTTGGGCTTCTGACTTTCAGGTAAGAGAAAATTAACAAAGTCAGAAAATAAGAATAAACAGACTCCTAGTCTTCTGATTGATTCAGCACTTTGAGTTGCTCAGTATAATACCAAGCTTTGGTTCGTTGACTGTCTGCTTTCAGCTTTGCCTCTGTATCAAAATGAAGATGTAATTGGAACTCTTGAGCTGACCTTCAGTTGAATCCGCTGGCCCTGCCTTCTTGGTTGAGAAGTTCGCTATTTTCCAGGATAATGAAAAGCATATTTCATTCTATATGATGGATTCATTCAGTTTCTAGTAACAGGTGATCAGTCAGATACTTAGCACTTATACAGCACTTTGCATCTTAACACTGCTGTACAGACATAAAGTGAGTAATGGAGATGGGGCTGAACCACGCTCCTAGATCAAGATGCTACCTCAAAGTGTACATCTAGAACTGACCTTTGCCACCTGCCCCTGGGGCAATTGAGAACTGGCTTCTAATGTTGTGCTCTCATTAACTTTCAGTGAGAGCTGGGTGCCTTTTGTGCATCAGAAAGTGTCTCTGCTGTTGAGGGTATTTTTTAATCTGTGACATACATAATCTCCAGCAAAAAGAACCTGTGTCAGCCAATGTATTTTCTGAAGTTATTTTGGGGGAGGGGGTTGTTTTAAGAAATCTGCGTGTGAAAATGTCACACAATTGGACAAAATTAGGGTGCAAATGATGCATTGTCAAGCCCTTGCTTGTCTGGGTGTTGAGATTTCTATGATTAAACCTGCAAATCCTGCTTTGCAAACTGACTTACTAGCTATAAACCATGTCTTTAGAAAAGAAATTAAAAGGAGAGGTTTTGGAGACTTCACCTAATCCCTTTGCCCTTCATACCCTCATTACTCATTTACAAAAACAGATACTTAAAGATATATTAACCCCAGATGATCATTGCCTTCCAGCATTATTCTTACCCCCCTTCTCTGGTTTAGGTTTGAATCCAAAGTATTAAGCTTCCCCACATACATACGAACATCTCCTATTTAAATTTATTGGGAGTTCTGCATGCAAAGATCTTGAAGGATTAGGTCCTTAGTGCATGGAAAGCCTTTTGGAATATTTGTGATCGTGCTCAGGCAGTGTATGTGTGCATACCATGTTTGCCATCATTGCAATATTTTTGTGCTTTCATGACTTACCAGAGCACCCTTTTATTGTTGGAACAAATGCAATGACAAGCACCACATTGATGTTCTCTCTCCAGACTGGCAAAACTCTTAATGGTGATTTAGGGGACACGCCAAGGTTCAAAAACAGAACCTTTAACTAGTTCTGGCTACACCCACAGTTGGCATTTCTGGAGACAAAGGGCTCAATTCTTCCTTGAAGATCCACCTTTGCATTGGGTGTGGTATGCAATTTTATAGCCCCATCAGGTGCTCCAAAAGGCATTGTGACTCACCTTGCCTGAAAGCCTTTCACAAAGCACAGTTGCTATGCCACACTTTTATGATATGTCTTCACTGCAGTCCTGATGTGTGGTTGCAGCAGATGTAGGCACACCCAAGCTAACTTTGATCTAGCTAGATGAAAGCTAGCTTGAGTAACAATAATATGTTAGCTGTTGCAGCACAGTTGGCAGTACAGTCTAACCTCCTGAGTACAATCCCACTCCAAACCCTGGATACATACTCGACCATGTCATAGCCACTGCTGCTGTGACTACATTGTTGTTACTCAAGCTAGCTTTTGTATAGCTAGATCAAAACTAGTCCAGGTATACCTACAGGAGCCACAATCGCACCTTCCAACTGTGGCACACCCTTACAAGATACAATGTACATGCCACTCTGAGTCTGTCTAGCTCTGCAGGTTGGCATGGAAGGGTGGGCTGAGGTCATAACTCTGACTCCTCCAATACAGCCTGTGGAATGGCTGGCCAAGAGTAAATACTTGTGCTTGGGATTTGAGGGGGAAGGTTCCCCTAATTACATACCTTCACAGGAGACGTGCGCACTCTGGTTTATATTTTACAAACATGTTAACAAAAGAGACCGGGGATCTCAATAGAAGTCTTCTTTTCTTTAAATATTCTGACTTTAAATATTTAATGTCCCTAGCATGTTGCATGTGTGCCTAAGACCAATAGGGAAGCTGTCTTTGGGGATTAGGGAGAGTACATTGCTCTCTAAATATTCATTTTAAAAGGACCAGTTTCAGAGATGGCTGAACTGCTGGAGGGGAGCTGGCTGGGATTGTGGTGACTTGTTTTTAACCTATTAAATAATTATCAGTTAAGTAGCAGCAGTGGCTGTATTGCTAACTTGGCTTCACATTCACACTCTGACCTTCCATCAGTTTGGACTGTAGATGCATTGACTAAGGCCTTGGCTACACTTGCGAGTTACAGCACTATAAAGCAGCCCCTGGCGCCCTAGCTCACTCCTCGTCCACACTGACAAGGCACGTAGAGCGCTCTGACTCCGCAGCTACAGCGCTGCTGGTACTCCACCTCGGTGAGTGGAATAACGTTTGCTGCACCCCCGCTGGAGTGCCGCGGCGCCAGTGTGAATGAGGTGTTGCGTTACTGCACTGTGATCAGCCTCCGGAAATGTCCCATAATCCCCTTCATTCAAGTGGCCACTCTTGTCATTGTTGTGAAATCAGCTGCAGAAATGCGGAAATGCCCTGTCAAAGCTCTGTTTCGGAGAAGCTGGCTGCGTATCAGGTCCGAGAAAAAGCAAACAGGAGGAGGGGGGTCTGAACTTACAAGACAGCATGCTAACACACTCAGCACCCCAAAAACCCACTCTCTCTCCCCCCACATACGTACAGCACACTCCCTGTCGCACTCCACTCCACCCCACCCCACCCCATTTGAAAAACACGTTGCAGTCACTTGCATGCTGGGATAGCTGCCCATAATGCACCACTCCCAATGCCACGCCAAATGTGCACTTGAAGCTGTCAGTGTGGACAGACTGCAGCGCTTTCCCTACTGCGCTCTACGAAGGTGGCTTTAACTCACAGTGCTCTACATCTGCAAGTGTAGCCATGTCCTAAGCTGTTTGGGAAGGCTTGCTCTACTCTGGTCTGCATTATGCTTGGTTCTGGCAGTTTTTACCCTCTGCTCCTGATTTCTTAGAGCAACAAAATATCCTCCTAATTTCTTTTGACTAGAGATTAAACTACAAAAGGGTGCCATATGCAAAGAAAAGGTGAGGTGTGTCTAACAGAAATGCTTATCTCAGCGTGTGTTTTCTCTTGTGATCCAATAAGTATTCTCCATTTAATTAAAAAGTTGTTTCATGAGGACTGGAAAGCTCAGGGCTTGATAATGGGATCTTTGATCTCTGGGTTGCTAGTTCAATTGTAGTCCAATGTGATGGTAAGCAGAAGTCATTACCATCTGATGATTGTTCAGTGGCTTGTGTACATGAAATGAGTTGGCTGGTCTCTGGATAAATTTCTACATCACAGAAGTTGCCACAGCATCTGTCACTATTTGGCATGTTTATTCTCAGTTTCATCCAAGAAATTATGGGTCAAGATTTTCAGAATGACTGGTAATTTGGGGTGCTTCAGTTTTTGGTTGCTATAGTTTTGGGGTGCTCAATTTGAGACATCTTAAGGGACCTGATTTTCTGAGTGTGGGTGCTCAGCACTTTCAGAAACACAGGCTGGGTATCCAAACATCTCTAGTCACTTTTGAAAGCCTTGGGCTAAAGAAACTAAATTACCTGTAGGGCATGGCCTTCTCAGAGCAATTCCTAGAGCCACCCCTGAATATGGTGTAACTTTAAAATTAGCTGCTCACAAGCCAATTAAGTATATGTTTTAATAGATGCATCTCATTCTTCTGGCATGTCTCTCCCTTTGCTGACTATCTTCTCTACTTTACAAGCACGACTCCAGGCAGACTAATAATAAGCTAGTCATTTATGCACTAGAAAAGGAGAAGTTTCATAAACTGGAAACATATTCATGCTATGTTTCACAGATAAATTTAGTAGCAGTCTTGCATCCAATACATGCATCAAGCATGGATTCCTAAGGCCTCCCAGGAGCCAGTCCTTAAAAACCAATTTAAAAAACATTGAAGAGCTCTTTAATGAAGGAAGGAGGGTAGAGAGCAGAATAAGATTTTACGCTCTTAGTTTTACCTCTAATTTCAGGGAAGGTTGATTACAAACTACAGTCTGAAAAATATAAATTCTTTCCCAAGGCAATGGGTAGAAAGCTGGTCCCTCCTCCCCTGCGCTGCTTGCTGCTGTCCTATGCATTTCCACCTCCATTTTCATCACTGGCTTCCCTTACTTACCTACCTTGGGAGAAAGCCAAGATTTTAGTTGAACTCTAACTTCTCTGCATGGCACACCAGTCAGGGAAATGATACAGGCAGATGTGATGGAGAAAGGCCAAATGCAGTGTTATAAATGTCATCATACATGTGGTGGGCACACTTATACATTGTATACATGTAGGGCAGGCGCACCTAAAAATTGTCAGGTTATTTTGCTTTTCAGATTACATAATGTGGTGTTCTATATTTGTATATATGAACACTTTAGCTAACCTGAAAAAGAAAATAACAAGGGTTCAGTGGGGTGGAGAGAGAAAGTAGATGATGTAAGAGAGAGAAATAGATTTTCCTGCCAAACTATTGGCTGCACAACTGTAAGGACCTAGGAACTAGAACCCAGGTCAGGGGTGCTTAGGGTGCTGAGATTCCCACAGTGCCACCAAGAAACAATGCAAAGGTACAGCCAGGGAGCATCATGGAGCGTATGCACTGCAGGAAGTACCGCCCATGAGAGCAAGAATGATAGTACCCTGCGGCCCTGTGATTGGCCAAGTGCCCCTACTTAACCCCTGTGGTTGTCCCAGGAAGTTTTCTGGGTATCTACACAGACCTTGGCCTGCTACAGTGCCAGATTTTGTCTTGTCTCCTGATCTCTGACTCCTTACCCTCGATTTTAACCCAGTACTCCCTCTGATATCTGGTCTTTGACCCCAGCCTGACTCTGATCCTGACTCTTGTTTATGGGACCTGGCCCTGCGATTCCTCCAACTCCTGCCTGGTGATTCCTTTTTCTGGTGGACAGACCTCAGCCCAGCTGTGACTACTAGGCCAGGCCACCTCACTTGCTTACAACAGGAGAGTAAGGAGGAGTATGACCCCCTCTTATATCCCTCTGCATGCTAAGAGGATCTTGACTTCAGGCACATGGGGTAAGAGGGTTTATGTGCCTACTTATGCCATTTCCAGAATAGGTGGGCAGAGAGGGGTGGGAAATGGACAGTCCTATCTATTTGTTGACCAGAGTTGCTGAGCCAACACTTTTTCTAGACCGTAAGTTGTTACCACCCATGCTCAAAGAGGAAGCAGGATTAGAATTGATAGGGTTTTGAGTCTTATCTACTGGGCTTTATGGGTCCCTGCAGAGTGAGCTACCAGACATACAGGGCCGGCTCTAGGTTTTTTGCCACCCCAAGCAAAAAATTTTTGGCTGCCCCCCATCCCAGCCCTGGGCTCCCCACGGCTGCCCCAGCCCTGGGCTCTTCCCCCCCACATACACTCTCTGCCGCCCCAGCGCTGGGCTTCCCCCTTTCCCACCCACACCAGTGCCCTATCCCCACCCCCCTGCTGCCCCAGCCCTGGGCTCCCCTCTTCCCCCCCACCAGTGACCCCCCCACCTCCTGCCGCCCCAGCCCTGGGCTCTCCCCCCCACACCTGCACCCTCCTTCCGCCGCAGCCCTGGGTCACTGGTAACTCGCTCCCAGGGCGGGTCATTCAGCAGGAATTTTGGATGTGCACAGAACACAGACAGGATTGGTTCCCATATGGTTACAGAGCTGCAGTAAAGTGGAACAATTTTCAGCTTGTGTGATTGGAGGATATCTGGATGCATATTATAAGACTGTCCTCCATAAATGAGGAAAAGATGAGGTGCCTTTATTATTCTTTTGTTCCATTCTTTGTTTCTATGGGGAATTTGCCAATGCAATATCACTGTCTTCCTTCTGAACAAACAAACAAAAAAAGGCAATGGCTGTTGAAAATAGCAATTTCAGTCCTAATAACCACTGGGAAGCATTTCTTGCTCAATTTTATCCTACTTTTTCTACAGCAAGTTACAGTGGATCAGTATATTTGATTTGGGAGAAATGAAGTAACAGCTGCCCAAACTGAGCTTGAGCACTTCTGAATTTTGAGGTGTTCAAATCTGGAAGTCAGGTGCTGTGGGGGCGCTGTGGCTCCGTGGGGGAGCACGGCAACATGTATGCAGCAGCGTGTCTGGCGCTGCGCGGAGCCAGACATGCTGGTCTGAGTGGCATGGTAAGGGGGCTGGGGGGGCTGGAGAAGGGGTAGGACGTTCCGGGGAGGCAGTCAAGGGGCAGGGAGAAGTGGGGGTTAGATGAGTCAGGGGTTCGGGGGGGCAGTCAGGGGACAGGCAGCGGTTGGATAGGCATGGGAGTCCCAGGGGTTTGTCAAGGGACAGGTAGGGGGTGGGATCCTAGGGGAGAAGTTGGGGGGGGTCTCAGGAGGGGGAAGTTGGGGACAAGGAGAAGGGAGGCTTAGTTAGGGGCAGGGGTCCCGGGAGGGGGCAATCAGGGGACAAGGAGCAGCGGCGCTTAGATAGGGGCAGGGGTCCCGGGAGGGGGTGATCAGGGGACAGGGAGCAGGGGGGGTTGGATGGGTTGGGGTTTCTGTGGGGGGCAGTCGGAGGGAGTGGATGGTGGCAAGGTGGGGCTTCCCTCCCCGTGGAGTGTCCTGTTTTTTGAATGTTAAAATATGGTCTCCCTACCATCCACAGTGCAACTCTCCACTCACAGCACGCTGCCGCATGAGGTCCCCCTCCTTCCTTTCCAGTTGGTAGTGGCCAAGGGAATGCTGGGAAATGTAGTTCTTCTTCGAGTGGTTGTTCATGTCCATTCAAAGTAGGTGTGCGCACGCCACGTGCACGCCAGCCGGAAGATTTTTCCCTAGCAGCGTCTGTAGGGTCGGCCCTGGCACCCCCTGGAGTGGCGCCACTACGGCGCCCTATAAAGGGGCTCGCTGACCTTCCACCCCATCAGTTCCTTCTTACCACCGGTGATGGCTAGCTGGAACTTCTCTTGCGCATAGCAAGTTAGCAGTGTCCTATCCTTGTGTATAGTCCGTGTATACAGTTGCATTATAGTTAGTTTACTTAGATCATTGTATATAGTTCTTCGTAGTTGGGGGGTTCCCCCCCAAGTTTTTGTCACCTGCTGGGGCATGCCCGGGTCCCCCGGGTTTAAACTCTGCAAGGACTGTGGGAAATTCACGCCCAAGAGTGACCCGCACTCTGCTTGTTTGAGGTGCCTCGGAGAGAGCCACCAAAAGGACCAGTGCTCTATCTGTAGAGGCTTCTGCCCGAGAACTCTCAAAGACAGACCTCAAAGACTTAGAGTCCTCCTGATGGAGGCTGCCCTGCAGCCACCCTCGGACCCGGAACCAGCCGAGGCAGTGCCCAGCACGTCTTCCTCGGTGCGGAGCGCCCCGGCACCGGACGGAGTCGGGTCATAGGAAGTCGGCCTCAGTGCGGCACTGCTCGCCGTCGCCGGTGCCCGCCAAGAAGAGAAAGCCGGTGAGGGAATGGTCACCCCACCAGGATCCGAGGCTGACGCTGTCCGCGGGTGCAAGCCCTCGGCTGCTCCGTCGACTCCTTCACCGCAAAGAGGGCGGTCGAGTCCGGACCAGCCTAAATCCCCAGACCTCAGCGGAGACTTGCGCCTCCCTTCGACGCTGGAGGCATTCGAGGCGGCCTCAGACTTGATGGGACTCCCGACGCCGGTCTCCCCGCACCGTAGGGAGTTGCCTACCATGGCCCATCCCCCAGTACAATTGAGGGGCAAGCTGGCCATGCTATCGCCTCTCTCCCCGCACCACGCAGCTAAGGCGGCACCGGACCAGATAAGAGGCTCCCTGCCGCCTCAGCACCGCTCTCCAATGGCAACGGGTGCTGCTCCCCCCAGGTCCTTGTACTCAGAGACTTCAGACTCAGAGGCAGACTCCTACTGCTCCAGCCGGTCGTGGAGCAGGAGATCGGTTTCGGGGGCGAGCCACCAGCGTTACCCACAGTGGCAGCAGCAATGGCAGCCGCTCTCACAGTGGCCGTTTTGGACTCCGTGGGCCTACCACCAGTCGGTAGGCCAGGCGTTTTTGGTCCTCGATCAAGGTCGGCCTCGGTCTCCTCGGCGTCGGTGGCCCCGGCGCAGCTGCCTCCTCCACCGACACCGTCGCCGGGCAGGGGTGTGCCATATCCAAGTTCAGCACCCCCTTGCCAGGCAGTGGCACCGGCAGCGGCTTCAGTTTGGGCTCCGCAGGCACCGCCTGATACGCCAAGCCGCTCACTGGCGACCCCGGTACCGGTCACGGTGCCGCATTTGGAATCAGAACCAGCACTGCAACCACAGTACCGTGTGCCGCAGGACCCCGAAGGGCTGCATGCACCGGAGGAAGGGCCGATCCATGTAATTTCCTCATCTTCCTCCCCGGACGAAGCGGTCTCGGGCACGGCTGCGGCACCGGCCCTGGAGGACACTCAAATCCTCCAACAATTGCTCCAGCGAGCAGCTCAGAGCCTCGCAATCCAAGCTGAGGAAATCAAGGTGGACACGGACCCTGTAGTAGACATTCTGGCTCCCTCAGGGCCATCCAGGGTGGCTCTCCCGCTGATAAAGACTATAGCAGATACATCTCGCACCTTATGGCAAACGCCAGCCTCACTGGCCCCTACTGCCAAAAGAACGGAACAGCGCTATTTCGTTCCCTCTAAAGGGCATGAACACTTGTACATGCCTCCCCCCCCCCCCGGACTCCCTGGTGGTGGATGCGGCCAACCAGCGGGACCGTCAAGGGTTTCAGGGGTCAACACCAAAGAGCAGGGACGCTAAAAGACTCGACCTCTTTGGCAGCAAAGTGTACTCCACGGCAGGCCTACAACTCCGCAGTGCCAACCAACAGGCAATTGTAAGCCGATATGGTCATAACACGTGTTCAGCCATGTCGAAGTTTACGGAGCTCCTTCCCCAGGACTCGAGGTCAGAGTTTTCGGCCCTAGTGGAGGAGGGAAAGCTGATCTCCTGAGCCTCTCTCACGGCTGCCTTAGATGCAGCGGACTCAGCCTCGTGCACCCTGGCCACGGGCCTGGTCATGCGGCGGGGAGCCTGGCTCCAGGTCTCAGGCCTGCCCTATGAGGTCCAGCAGACCATTCAAGACCTCCCTTTCGAGGGGCAGATGGTATTTTCAGAAAAGACGGACAAACGAGGACTCGCGGGCCACGCTTTGCTCGCTGGGCTTGCATACCCCTGCGACCCAGCGCGGGCAGTTTAGGCTGCAGACGGCCCCACGCACCTACCAGCCTCAGACTCGCCAGGAGCTGGGGCACAGGCAGGGCAGAAATGGCAGGAGGCGTCACCAACGCCACCCCTCCGGCCAGGCATCTGGTCAATCGAGACCACCATCGGGGGCCTAGACCCCCCTATTTGATGTACGGTCAAGGGCGAACTACCTGTCGAGACTCTGGATCCTTCTACCCCTACCTTTGGGTCACGTCTGTCCCCCTTCTACCGTGCCTGGTCCCGAATCACGTCGGACAGCTGGGTGCTCCGCACGGTAGAGAGGGGATATTCTATCCAGTTCTCCTCCCTCCCGCCCTACCAGCCCTCCTCCTCGTCCCTCTTCAGGGACCCATCTCACGAGCAACTTCTAACTCAAGAAGTGAAGTCCCTCATGGAGGCAGGGGCGGTGGAGGAAGTCCCTCGGGAGCTCTGGGGCAAAGGCTTCTACTCCCGGTATTTCCTAATACCAAAGGCAAAAGGGGGCCTGAGACCCATCCTAGACTTGCGGCGGCTGAACAAGTTTGTGCGAAAGCTCAAGTTCCGCATGGTCTCCCTGTCCTCGATTATTCCCTCCCTGGATCCAGGAGATTGGTATGCCGCCCTCGACTTAAAGGTCCTCTCTGCCCTCTCGGGACCTCCCTTTGAGCCTCTGGCTTCATGCTCCCTGTTGTACTTGTCCTATGAGACCGCCTTCCTGGTGGCGATCACCTCGGCCAGGAGGGTGTCGGAGCTCAGGGCATTAACATCCGAGCCCCCGTACACTGTCTTCTATAAGGACAAGGTCCAACTTAGACCTCCCCCCGCTTTCCTACCCAAGGTCGTCTCACAGTTCCACGTGGGTCAAGATATTTTTCCTCCCGGTGTTTTATCCGAAACCACACTCTTCCAACGAGGAGCGGAGGTTACATTCCCTGGATGTCTGCAGGGCCTTGGCTTTTTACATCGAGCATACCAAGCCGTTTAGACGCTCGACTCAGCTCTTCATTGCAATGGCGGATAGGATGAAGGGGCTCCCGGTCTCCTCTCAGCGAATCTCTTTGTGGATCGCGACCTGCATCCGGGAATGCTACCGCATAGCTAAGACCCCTGTCCCTCCGGTCATGACCCACTCCACTAGGGCGCAGGCCTCCTCTGCGGCATTCCTGGCTCAGATCCCGACTCAGGAGATTTGTAGAGCGGCCACGTGGTCCTCCATCCACACGTTCTCATCACACTATGCCATCACGCACCAGGCTAGGGATGATGCAGCCTTCGGTCGTGCAGTACTCCAGTCAGCAGTGATCTCCGACCCTGCCACCTAAAGTTAGGCTTGTGAGTCACCTACTTTGAATGGACATGAATAATCACTTGAAGAAAAAATGGTTACCCACCTTTTAGTAACTGTTGTTCTTCGAGATGTGTTGTTCATGTCCATTCCAATACCCACCCTCCTGCCCCTCTGTCGGAGTGCCAGCAAGAAGGAACCGAGGGGGTGGAGGGTCGGCGGGCCCCTTTATAGGGTGCCGTAGTGGCGCCACTCCAGGGGGCGCCAGGGCTGCCTTACGGACGCTGCTAGGGGAAAATCTTCCGGCTGGTGTGCACACGGCGCGCGCACACCTACTTTGAATGGACATGAACAACAACGGAGTTGCTTCAAATTGACCCTGATGTAATTAGGAGTAGAATCTACCTGGTTCCCTCCACATCAATAGCAGAATGCCAAATAAAATAATTGAGTAAGAAGCAGTTGAATTACATCTTGTCTGTTGAATCTCTTTGATTCTGAAAATTATTGTATATGTATGTATGGAGTAGAATAAACACAGGCTTATCTGCCATGTAAACAGGGATGTTACTACACATCATTTGGTAGTTGTATTTAGAGTTACAGGACAGACAAACTATAAAGTCATGAAACTGCTATGCATTAATGTTTTAATAGACAACACTCTACAATAAGTAGCAGATCATTACTGAGGTATTCAATAGTATTTTTAGTATCTTTAACTTTGATTAAATCTTTTGGTGGCAAGCACACATAGTTACAATGGAAAACTGTTCTGGGTGACTTGCAGTCTTTGTGCACAGATATGCAAAGGTAGGCAGAAAGCTAAACACCTAAGGACCACCTGAAGGTTGTGTAGGTACGATGGGAGGACATTTGTTGTCCTCTGGAAAAATGTAAGATCCTAGCCCAGGCATGTTTTCAAATGGAAAAGCCTTATTTGAAAATTTATTCCTACCCCTCCTCCTCTATCAATCATAGAAATGCAGGGCTGTAAGGGATCTCGAGAGGTCATCTAGTCCATCCCCTGGCGCTGAGCCAGGACCAAGTATAACTACACTGTCCCTGGCAAATGTTTGTCTAACCTGTTTTTTTAAAACATCCTAACCTCCACAGCCTCCCACGGAAGCCTGTTCCACAGCTTAACTCTCCTTACAGTTAGAAAATTTTTCCCAATATCTAACTGAAATCTCTCTTGCTGCAAATTAAGCTAATTTCTTCTTTTCCTACCTTCAGTGGTCCTGGCGAACAATTCATCACCATCCTTTTTATGACAGCCCTTAACATATATGAAAACTGTTATCAGGTCCACTCTCTTGGTCTTCTTCTCTGAAAACTATGCATGCCCAGTTTTTTTAACCTTTCCTCATAGATCAGGTTTTCTCAACTTTTTACCATTTTTGTTGCTCTCCTAAGAACACTCTCTAGTTTGTCCATGTCCTTATTAAAGTGTGGTGCCCAGAATTGAACACAATACTCCCAACTGAAGCCTCATCAGTGTCAAGTAGAGTGGGACACAGAACCTCCTGTGTCTTACATATGAAACTCCTGGTAATTCACCCCAAAATGATATTAGCCCTTTTTCAACTGCATCATGTTGTTGGTTCATATTCAATTTGTGATCCACTATAACTCCCCCAGATCCTTTTCAGCAGTACTACTGCCTAGCCAGTTATTCCCCATTTTGTTGTTTGGCATTTTAATCTTTTCTTAAGTGTAGTACTTTTCCCTTGTCTTTACTCAATCTCATCTTGATGATTTCAGACCAATTCTCCAGTTTTCAAGGTCATTTTGAATTCTAATCCTATCCTCCAAAGTGTTTGCAACCACTCCCATCTTGGTGTCGTCATCTGCAAATTTTCTTTACTTCATTATCTAAGTCATTAATGAAAATATTGAACAGTAGTGAACCCAGGGCTGACCCCTGCAGGATCCCACTAGATATTTCCTCCCAGTTTGACAGCAAACCACTGATAAATACTTTTCACTATTGTATTTCAATCAGTTTTGCACCACATTTTCCTAGTTTGCATATGAGAATGTCATGGGGTGTATGAGTCAAAAGCCTTTACTAAGATCAAGATATATCACATCTACAGATTCCCCTCCCCCGCAGCCAGTAGGCCAGTAACCCTATCAAAGAAAGAAATTGGGTTGGTTTGGCATGACTTGTTCTTGACAAATCCATATTGACTATTCCTTATAGCCCTATTATCCTCTAGGTGCATACAAATTGATTGTTTAGTAATTTTTCCAGTATCTTCCCAGGTGTGAAAGTCAAGCTGACTGGTCTATAATTTCCTCGGCTCTTCTTTGATCCCCTTTTTAAAGATAGGTAGTATGGTTTTGTTTTTTTTTCTCCTCCAGTCTTCTCCAGTCACTTCACTTCCACTGGCACTTCAATCATGAGGCATATTATAACCAAGTGACGGATGATGTCGAATTTGACTTAGCCAGGGGCAACTTGAAGCCAACATTCCACACCATTTGCATCCTCAGTGGTCAAGAGGTAGTCACTACAAACGGCATCCTGAACGACAGCCAAGGCCATCCATTTAAATCAGATGATGACATTCTCTCATGCTGGGAGGAACATTATCACAGAGTCCTGAACCATTCTCCAGCTGCCACTTGTTCAGAGCTGGGTGATCTGGCAGTCACTGCTGTTCCAGATCCAGACATTTGTACTGATGCACCAACATTGGATGAAGTGAAGTGTGCCATATCTAAACTGAAAAATGGATGTGGAGCTGGTGCTGATGGCATCCCCTCAGAGCTGCTAAAATGTGCTATTGATCCTGTAGCACAATCACTTCTGGTCATCTTTCGTCTGGTGTGGAGAACTGGAACCCTGCCAACCACCTGGAAAGATGGTATTGTGATCTCACTCTCTATAAGGGCAAGGGACCACACACTGAATGTAAAAGCTACAGGCTGATCACCTTGCTCTCTGTTCCAGGGAAAGTATTTGCACATGTTTTGCTGGCATGCCTGGAGCCTTTGCTACATCGGAAGCACTGTCCCCAACAGTCAGGCTTTACAAGGAACAGGTCCACATTAGATGCCATTTTGGCCCTTCGCTTGTTGTCGGAGATACATCATGAGTTCAGGAAGGCCCTGCACATAACATATGTTGATCTTAAGGTTGCATTTGATTCACTAGACTGTGTCGCATTATGGAAGGCCTTAAAGGGCATAGGTGTCCCTAACACTCTGCTGGACTTGATTAGAGAGCTGCATAATGGAACTACTGTCTGTGTTCGTCTGGGGAACTGGATGTCAGTGCCTTAAATGAGTATCTGGTGTTAGGCAGGGTTGCGTTTTGGCCCCTGCACGTTTTTATCGGGCAATGGATTTCATAATGCAGCATTCCGTCCAGTCCATGGGCATTGAGATCGGTGATCTCTCACTCACAGACCTTGACTACGCTGATGATGTTGTTCTTTTACTACAGAGCCTCGACAGGTTTCGTGAGGCATTCCAGCATATGAAGGAGGAGTCAGCTAAGATTGGTCTCCATGTTTCATGGTCAAAGACAAAACTGCAAAATCTAGGACAAGGTCCACCTGTGACTCCAATCTCTTTGAACAACAAAACTGTTGAATCAGTTGCCAGCTTTTGCTATCTGGGTTCTATACTTATCAGCTCCTCCAATTCTCTCACATGGAGGTTCTCTGTCAGATTAGCATCGCAGCATCTGCCATAGGCCATTTACAACAGATATGGAATAATCATCATCGTAGTACGACAGCCAAGTTCTGGATTTATTTGAGCTGTATCCTTCCCATACAGTTGTACAGCTACAAAACATGGACACTACGCTGCTCAGACTGGACAAAGCTGGAGGCTTTCCATGCAAAATACCAACATCGTATATTGGGCATAAAGTGGAATGACTTCATTTGTAATGTAGATGTTTATAGTCGCTTGGGTGTACAGATTACTGGGGCTATTGTCCACAGGTGGCACTTTACATTTTTCTGACATGTTGCAAGGATGCCACAAGACATTCCCGCGAACGCTGTTCTCCGGGTGGCATGTAACATTCGGAATAAAATTCCACCAACCAAAGGGTGGAGGCAGCCCAGAGACAGACCCCCTATTACATGGGTTCATCAAGTCTGTTCATATGTCAGACTCTCAGACTGTCAAGCCTTTGCAGTTGCACAGCAATGGACCAAATGGTGAACGATCACTACGGCTGTCTGGCTAAGCCTTGAAGAAATAGTAGTAGTCTTCTGGGATGTCACCCATCACCATGAGTTTTGAAAGATATGATGATGGTTCCAACATTGTTTCAGCTAATTCCTTAGATACCCTAAGATGCATTTCATCAGGTCCTGCCGATATGAATATATCTAACTTTCCAAAATATTCTTTAACCTGTGTTTTTTCCTATTTTGGCTTGTGTTCTTTTCCCCCTTGTTAATATTAATTGTGTTAAGTATCTGGACACCATTAACCTTTTTAATGCGTATTTTACTTCAAGAAAGTGGAGGTGTTTAGTGAAGACTGATGTCCATTATTAGCTCTCCTTCCCCGCTAAGTAGAAGACCTATGCTTTCCTTCAACTTTCTCTTATTCCTAATGTATTTATAGAACCTCATCTTATTTGCTTTTTATGTTTCTTGCTAGGTATAACTCATTTTGTGCCTTAGCCTTTCTGACTTTGTCCCTACATGCTTGTGCTATTCTTTTGTACTCATCCTTAGCAATCTGTCCATGCTTCCAGTTTTTGTAGGATTGTAATAATTTTCAGGTCACTGAAGAGCCCTGGATGGGGCCATATTGACCTCTTACTATTCTTCCTATCTTTTCATCACATTGGAATAGTTTGCTATTGTGCCTTTAATATTGTCCCTTGGAGAAACTGCCAGCACTCCCTGAACTCCTTTTTCCCTTATGTTTTCTTCCCATGGATTTTACCTATTAGTTCTCTGAGTTTGTTAAAGTCTGCTTTTTTGAAGTCTGTTATCCTTATTCTGCTGCTCTCACTCCGTCTGTTCCTTAGAATCCTTTCACCCAAATGCCTTCCACCTTCAGATTACCAGGGAGGAATTGGTAGGCAGTCAAAATCAAGTCTAAAATGGCTGTCCATCTAGTTACTTCCTCCACCTTCTGAAACCAAACATTCCAAGAACTTATTGGACATATTGTACACCTCTACCCCAATATAACGCGACCTGGTATAACACGAATTCGGATATAACGCGGTAAAGCAGCGCTTGGGGGGGGGGCAGGGGACAGGACTGCGCACTCTGATGGATCAGAGCAAGTTTGATATAATGCGGTTTCACCTATAACGCGGTAAGATTTTTTTTGGCTCCTGAGGACAGCGTTCTATCGAGGTAGAGACGTATTTTGCTATATTACTTTTCAATGCAGGATATAATTCCCAGTAGTGGAAATATCATATATTAAACTGATGTATGCTTGATCTTAGGATATGTCTACACTAGGAGCACTTTACTAGTATAGAAATATTGGCATACTATACCAGCAAAGCACTCATAGTGTGGAAGCAGCAATACCAGCATGAATACATTTGTACCAGTATAGTAAAACCATGCCCTACAAATGAAATAAGCTGTTCCAAAAAAAGCCCAGCTTTAACAATATAATTGTGTTTGTGCTAGAGACTTCTGCCAGCACAGCTATGGCATTTGGGGTCACAACTCTTCACACCGCTCACTGACTTATCAATGCCGGCAAAAGTTTGTCGTATGGACATAACCTTAGTCAAAAGGCCACAAAAATATGTAAAAAATGGAAGTACAAATTCAGTGACTAAATTCTGCCCTTTTAAAGATCTATGGGCCAAATTAATACCTATGTAACTCAGTAGTGAATTTTGCCCCATGAGCCCAACTTGAAAACGTTGGGTCATATGTATCTCTCAATCTAGATATGTATATGAAGTCTGAGGGTCAGTATTAGGGTTGTCTGGCTGATCTCTGTGCAGAGCTTGGAAACAGCCAGTATGCACTCATACACCAGAAGTGGTGCTTTTTTAAAACTACGGTAATGTTTTTTAGAATTTCAGGTTTTGGGGGCTTTTTTTTTTTTTAAATCAAGTCCCAAGCTGTTAAGGGAAACTGGGACTGGGCATTGAGGTTGAGGAAGCCTGGGACTGCCTGGGAAAGGAGACGTGGACTGGGAGCTGTGGAGACAAGGGGCAACTGAGATCAGATGATGATCTCAGGGAGGAGACAGTGACTGGCAGAAGAAGGGAGTGGAGGATGAGGCGAGACAGATCTGACATTGAGCTGGTGTGCGGGGTGAGAACTGGAATTGACAGGGCAAAGAGTCAGGACAAAAAGCAAGAGATGCAGTGTGGGAAGACTGAGATTAGATGAGGAGTCTGGTACTGAAAGCCAGTGTGGATGGGAAACATGAGGAAGAAAAAGATGACTAGAAGGCACCATGTGGATGAGGATGGGGACCCATGAGAGAGGAAAATGGGACAGGCTGGGCACAATGGCTGGGGACTGCATGAGGGAAACTGTGAATGGCTGGACAGGGAAATGGAGAGCCGCTGGAAGAAGACTGAGTGATTGGGGTGGGTGGAGGAGGAGGTTAGAACAAGAGCGGGTTGGGGACTTTTCAACAATTTTTTTTGTTGGAAAATGACAGTTTGAAACTGTAACTTATTGTGGGAACATACCAGTTTCAATGAAACATCTGGCCACAGATCAAGAGAGAGACCAACCCCAGAACTGATCAAGTGGCAGAGGTCTGGATTTAGAAGTTCCAATCCTGTTGATGAACTGTGTGTGTGTCGATATACCACCATGTGATAGAATTTGTTTTTTCAGTTTGCTTTTTTAAAAAAACCTAAGAAATTACACACACAACCTACATTATTCTGGTTGCAAAGTCAAGCATTCAAAATGTTGAAATGTCAGAACTAAGATTGCGTGTGCAACCTTAATTTGACACCCTTGTGTAAGTGCATTGTGATAAACTCTTTAATTACATGACCACA
Organism: Mauremys mutica; assembly: GCF_020497125.1. Lineage (NCBI taxonomy): Eukaryota > Metazoa > Chordata > Testudines > Geoemydidae > Mauremys > Mauremys mutica. Next base: position 117,285,959 of record NC_059072.1, read on the forward strand.
TACTATTTTTCCACAGGATCTTGGGGCCACACATTGAAAAATGAGGAAAAACAAAATATTGAATAGCGGCTCATTAAGTGAGCACTGTCCATCCTGTGCACTGAATAAGGCAGCGATTCTGTAGAAACAATAGTATGTGATCACATAATTAAAGAGTACCAATGCATACACAGAGGTTACATAGCCATCCTTAATTCTGGCATTTCCTAACTTTGAGTGTTTGACTTTGCAACTTTAATAATCTTTTCATTAAGTTTTTGTGCATTTATAGGTATAAATACACACACACACACACACACACACACACACACAGTGTGTTACTTTCTTCCTAATAACCCTTTAGATCAGGGATAGGCAACCTATGGCACGTGTGCCAAAGGCGGCACGTGAGCTAATTTTCAGTGGCACTCACACTGCCTGGGTCCTGGCCACCGGTCTGGGGGGCTCTACATTTTAATTTAATTTTAAATGAAGCTTCTTAAACATTTTAAAAATCGTATTTACTTTACATACAATAGTTTAGTTATATATGATAGACTTATAGAAAGAGACCTTCTAAAAACGTTAAAATGTACTACTGGCATGCAAAACCTTAAATTAGAGTGAATAAATGAAGACTCGGCACACCACTTCTGAAAGGTTGCCGACCCCTGCGTTAGATTATTACAACTGAAATAATAGTAAAAAATCAAATGTCCTTTCACCATTTATACTGCTTATTTACTTTCTGTACTGCATTCAGTCCAGACAATGAAGCTAGACTGGTGAGTTTAATTTTCTAATTTTCATGCATTAGCCCAAAGCTGCTTCAATATTTTGTTTACAGACCTGCGGAGGCATGTTGAAATGATATTTTAAAACAACAACTAGTTTTCATTGTAAAACAAAAAAAAATCTAAAATTGTATGTGGGGGGAATTCTGTTCTTGTTAAATTCTGTAAATCTCCAGTCTCAATCTATTTATAAATATAAAAAAGCACAACAATAAAGCTTAATTTTGTAACCTAAATCTTAGTTCTGTATCCAGTTAAGTATTTGTTGACACTTCTGTCTGCCTTTGTAGGCATTTATAAAGCACTCAGCAACATAGTATCCTACACTTCTTGGAGTCCTGAGGCTCTAGGAATCAATGTATTGATTATACTGGTCTGGAAGTGTAGCTGTCTACATTTCTGAGAAATATTATATCCTTCATTTCATGGCTCAGATTTGCAATACTATGTGGGAGAACACAGCAGAATGTAAATTGTTTATACAAAATGAGAGCTGGGCTTACAGCACTGCATGACATACGATAAACTTCTCATAATTGGCATGCCCCTGCCAGAAAGGTGGCACATGAGATGCCTCTCTCTTCACTAAAGGGAGCATCATATGCTATAAAATACTCCAACCTCTACAGTAAAGTATTTCCATCCTATTTACCTAACAAATATGTATGAGATCTCCAACATATTGTTATTTGAGATCATACATTAAAATTAAGACTATTTTATCTGTTACAAATGAAAACTAAAGATATGCATTAGTTGTAATCATTGATTCCTAGATCTAAAAGTCTCCAGGGAATGTCACAAATTCACATGAAGTCTCAGCAGTGCTAGGTTTTTTATTTGGATCAGATTTAGCTGAATGATGTAGCTCGAGACACATTTCCTTTCTGGATACCCATATGAAGAGAATCAAGAACAGTTCTTACTTCCAAAGCAAATTGCAATTTGCTTACTTAGCTTAAAATCCTGTTTCAGATGTCAGTGTAAAGTCTGAAAGGAGATACAACTACATTAAGGGATGTTATAAACAGGAAGGTGGTCAATTATTTTCAGTAGTCAGTCAGGAAAGAATAAAACATTATGCGTTTAAAGCAGCAGTATGGACATTTAGCGGAAATACTAGGGGAAATCTTATAACTATAAGAATACTCCAAGTAACAGTACAAGCTACCAAGGAAAGATTGTTGGAGTCTCCTGTGCTACAAAATGCTCTTAAAGAGTAGATTTGAGACCCATGGTTTATGTATTACCTTTTACCAGTAGCACCGCCTATATGCAAGCCCAGTACAAATATATGGAAAGGCAGAGTCCTTGCCAGGAAGTACACAATACCTGAAAAGATAAAGAAGAAATAGGAGAAAAGTAAGAGAAAGGAGTATATCATACAAGTAAGGTGGTCAAGGTGAAGGATCAGGAATAATTTAGGGATAACTGAAATCAGTCCTGACACAATGCTTGAAGATTCACTAGAGGACTCAGGGCTTATTTATCTGATGAGTTACTGCACAGTAAGCCTGACTGTGCATCTGCAGCATACGAGCTTGCCATGTAGTATCTCACCATGTGGACATGCCCTTGCTATGGGACCCCTCTCACCTAAATGGTTTACATGGCTAGAAGAAGCTGAAATTTCTAGTAATGCAAAAGATAGGTTTATAAAATCATGACTGGTGTGGAGAAAGTAAATAAGGAAGTGTTATTTACTCCTCATAACACAAGAACTAGGGGTCACCAAATGTAATTAATAGGCAGCGGATTTAAAACAAAAGGAATTTTTTTGCACACAATGCACGGTCATCCTGTGGAACTCTTTGCCAGGGGATGTTGTGAAGGCCAAGACTATAACAGGGTTAAAAAAAGCTAGGTAAATTCATAGAGTATAGGTCCATCAATGGCTATTAGCCAGGATGGACAGGGATGGTGTCCCTAGCCTCTGTTTGCCAGAAGATGGGAATGGGCGACAGGGGATGAATCGTTTGATGATTACCTGTTCTGTTCATTCCCTCTATGGCACCTGGGACTGGCCACTGGCCATGAGAAGACAGGATACTGGGCGAGATGGACCCTTGGTCTGACCCAGTAAGGCCATTCTTATGTTCTTAAGTTTTTGATTCACATAGGGTTTCTGACTCAAATCATAATGTTTTGAAGAAGTAGAATTTAAGAATGTAAATAATGTTTTTAAGAAGTAGAATTTCATTGTGGAGCTAATGTTTCTAAGGATGTTCGATGTTCATCCTAATCAAAATAATGCTGAAATACAGATAAATAGAAAAAGAATCAGCACCACTAAATGCTCTATCTGTGGCCCCAAACAGCCCAGAAATTCAAGAGCAGGGATGGTTGTTACTGTTTGGATTGAACAAGTTGTCACTTGGTTAACAAGATTGGTCTATTACTCATTCCCTCAGAAAGGTTCTGCTTGACCTTAAAGTGACCTTCATATATACAAGCTGAAGGAAACCGTTTAGTAACTGAGAGCAATACAGAATCTCATCCAAAAACAGTGGTAAGAGCCATGTTTGCTGAAGCAAGCTGATCTCTAGGTTTTTACTGCAGTATGTACGCCTTTCAGTGCATTGTGACACTAAACATATCTCCTTAAAATAATTTAGAAACATAGACACATTTCACACTGCAGCTCTTAGCAAATTAGTTTTAAGGAATCAAACCATTAGCAGTTGGATTTTCTGAAACTGTTCAAATAAGGTTTCTCGTTCTTCGTCTGGCTGGGGAGAAACCAGAATTTTGTCATAACATTTCACATCTTCGAGCATTGACTGCTCCCAAGGACAAGTGGTATCTGAGCAATAACATTTTCTGCTTGACTTGGTGCATGTATAGAACATGTTTCACTCTCCAGTAACCTGTTGAACCAGGAGAGAAGGGAAAGGGAGGTACTGATTCCCATACTATCTGTTCAAGTTTGGCTCACAACCCTTTTGTAGTTTGATGATAGGATAAGGGGATTTGTGATCTTCATTCAAATACATTTTTTCCCCTAAATAACTATGTAAAAATTAAAGTAGCAGTTTCAAATTCATAGTATGTTGCCTGACATTAAAAAATAATTAACTCTTGTAAAATAGACCAATTTGGGACTAAAATGATCATTTATTTATAAAACACCCCCTCCCGCCTCAACAGGGCACTCTGAGCACTACACAAACAATTACAGACAATATTAAAACATCATCAAATATGCACCATAACGATAAACAAAATATTAAAAAGCCAAACACAGTGGCATCATTAAAAAGAGTTTGGAAGGGATGTGCTACAGATGGGCTATGAATGCAGTGCAGAAGCCAGGGCTTTCTACCAGGTCCAAAATATAGTCATTCCATTAAAAAAAAAAATTATTTGAACACACACAGCAATTTGATTATCAAAGTGTGTAGGGTTTTCTGGTTTATTATTTTTTAAATTTTATTATACTTAAAAGTACCTCTCTAGAATTCCAGGGTACCCAGACACTTCTGCACAAAAATGCCTATGCAAGTTCTTTTGTCTTTCTCAATTATGGAAACTTTATTACTCTCCCAGTGACCATTGCTTCTATTTTGTTGTTGTCTTTCATGTTTTAGTTTTCATTTATTTTCAAGTGTGTTGAATGCCCCGATTGATAACTTGGAAGAGTGAAGTCCTCTGTTGATCTACAGAACAGACATAGCATGGGCATCAGCAATGCCAGCTTCCACACTGCCTCTGCCAATGTGCACCTGGCCTGACCTGAAAGGAATCCCTTTTGGATTAGATGACAGCTCAGTCTCCAGGCCCTGTCAGCCCTTCTCATCCATATCTAGAGTGCCAAATAGACGAGATTGTTGCTGAGATTTTTCAAAGGAGCCTAAAGGAGTTAGGCTCTGAAGTAGGACTGAAATCCAGTGAAAGTTGCACACCAAAACTCCCAGTGATAGTGTCTGTTTAGAAGTGGCAGTGTTTAGTTGTTTTTTGTGATGTAGATGCTTGACCTGAAGGGACTGGATTGAGCCTATCAACTCATTTCAATGTGTCCCCTGAACACATTATGGTAATGATGCTAATGACTTCGGACAGAGTTGAGCAAATTCTCTGGAGTTGAAAAGCTGCATAGCCCATTATTAATGTGCTGAGAAGCGCTTGACAAAAATTACAATTACTTTTTGCAGGATATTTCAGGAGATTTTTTTTTTTAATTCCCTGTAAGAATTTTTCAGTTTTTGAAAGTGTAAACTGAATTTTTATAGATGTTTTTTTTTTCAATTTCTGATTTATTAATGAAAAACTGGAAACTTTTCTGCTAAAATTGTTGGTTTTGATAAAAAAGTTGTATTTCACCAGAACATTTTTTGATAAAGACTTTCTGACCAGCTCTACTCCTGAGCCATGAAGTTTGTCCTTAATAGACCTGGTTGAAAATTTTCCAGTGGAACATTTTTCCATTGGAAAATGATGTTTCATCAAAATCTAAACCTTCCAAGGGAACGTGTTAATTTCCATGAAATTTCATTTTGGAAATTTTTTTTTTTTAAAAAGCATTTTGATTTTTCATTTTGAAATGACTCTTTCCACATTCTATATTGTATTATACGTAAATTATAATATATAATAAAACATCAAAATCAAAATGAATCAACAGTTATTTTCTCAAAAATATTCCAATTGAAATTTCAAAAGTTTGTCTTTTAATTCTGATTCAGAACAAAAACAAATTTTGAAATGTTGGAATTCCCCATGCAATGGAAATTCTGAGCTTCAGCCTGTTCTGAAAAAGAGCTGCAGAAAGCTCAGAATTTGCTTCATACACTAGTATATAACTACAGGACTGAATTGTTAATTATAGCTTAACTGAAAAGAGGTACGTGGAGATCAGTCTAATGTGTTTTCATTGTAAGGTATAGTAAAAATCTATGCAATTTAAGTTATCAGTCATGTGTGTTTGGCACCTATTAATGTAAAGCAGATTGATCTTTCTTTCCCATTTCTTTAGCATTTTGTATTGCTGAGAGTCATGAGAATTGTAATGTATCAGAAGCAGCTCAATAATGCCTAATGATCTCTATTTGTTTTGCACTAGTTTTCCAGATCAAGACATTCGCAGAACTGCAGTCCAACAAATGGAAAATCTGTCAAATGATGAATTGTTAGAATACCTCCCACAGCTGGTTCAGGTAACGAAAAAATGGATAGCCAAGGAAGTTCTCTAGCCAGATCAATGACTTCATTAAATACTTTTAATTCTTTCAGTTTGATTGATACATTAGTGGAAGAATAAGCAAGAAAGTCAGATCAGCTGGTGCAATGATTGAGTTAACTCCAGGGGTGAACTATAGATCATGCTCTATTCAAGAGAATGTGGTTTGCTTCTTGGCATTGCTGATTGGATTTTTGTGTCCTGCAAAGAGGCCTTTCCGCTGGGGGGAAAAAAATGTAGCATCTGAGGGAAAAAAAAAAAGAAAGAAAAAAGAAAAGAAAAGGAGTTATGACCAATAGCAGACACCATCAAATCAATGGCTGGTAGTGGCATGGCTTCTCTGCAAGAAAAGTAGTGTTTGACATCACAATGAGTTATTTATTTTTAGATATCTATGCAAAATAGCCAAATACAATTGGTGTAAGGATGGGGAAAAGATGCCGTCAATGTGGAATGAGGAGAGCAATTTGCAGGCTAAATAATCTTTCATTATATACACTGTCTTTCTTCATAAATGATCCCAAAACACTTTATAAGCTGTAGGACAGAATGTTCAAACTGTTTTCTCAAGGGTTTGCAACCATGGCTCAGTAGATATTTTCTTGGGGTCCAGGAAGAGATGACTGTCCCCAAAACATAGTCCTTCCTCCATGCAATCTTTTATAAATGCCTCTCCTACAGCTCCTATGGGGTCAGAACCCTTCAGATTATGTTGGGGTGTGTGCTTGTGGGAGGGCAGTGATGAGGGAAACCCAGGAAGGAGCCACTTTCAATGGCATGTAATAATTAAAAAGAACAGGAGTACTTGTGGCACCCTAGAAACTAACAAATTTATTGGAGCATAAGCTTTCATAGGCTACAGCCCACTTCATTGGATGCATAGAATGGAACATATAGTGAGGAGATATATATACACATACAGAGAACATGAATAGCTGGCAGTTGCCCTACCAACTCTAAGAAGCTAATTAATTAAGAGAAAAAACTTTTGTAGTGATAATCAAGATAGTTTTTTTTCTCTTAATTAATTAGCTTCTTAGGCCTGGTCTACACTAAGAATGGGGGTCGAACTAGGGTACGCAAATTCAGCTACGTGAATAGCGTAGCTGAATTCGAACTACCCTAGTTCGAACTACGTACCCGTCCAGACGCCGCGGAACCGAACTCCGCGGCTCCAAGGTCGACTCTGCTAACTCCAGCTGCCGAGGTGGAGTACCGGAGTTCGAACTAGCGCTTCCGGAGTTCGAACTATCGCGTCTAGATCAGACGCGATAGTTCGAACTCCGGAAAGTCGAACTCACCGCGTCGACCCGCGCGGTAAGTGTAGACTAGCCCTATGAGTTGGTAGGGCAACTCCCACCTATTCATGTTCTCTGTATGTGTTTATATATCTCCTCACTATATGTTCCATTCTATGCATCCGATGAAGTGGGCTGTAGCCCACGAAAGCTTATGCTCAAATAAATTTGTTAGTCTCTAAGGTGCCACAAATACTCCTGTTCTTTTTGACTAACACTGCTGCTACTCTGAAACCTGTAATAATTTACTAGAGGACTGAAGTATAGATTATGAAAGGGTCATAATCATAGAATTTAAGGCCAGAAGGGACCACCAGAATGTCTAGTCTGACTCCTGTATAGCACAGGCCATCAACAGCACCCGCACACTAAAGCCAACAACTAAAATTAGACCAAAGTAGTACAGTCCACAAGAGACTAAACTATTTTGTGCCACAGACAAAGAATAGGAGGGACAGAGATGCACCAGTGGCTTAGGCCTCTGTAATGGCAGGGAAATGTTTAAGTGAGAGATACCTAGATAATCCTCTAGGTGACCCATATCCTGTGCTTCAGAGAAAGTCTTTATTGGCAAGTCTTTCCATTTGCACCCTTTTTCTGTCTTGTCTATGTAGACTTTATGCTCTTTGGGTCAGAGAACGTCTCTTACAATATATCTGAACAGTACCTAGCACAGACGTGGCCAAACTACAGCGGCCTGCGGAACCATCCTGCCCAGCCCCTGAGCTCCCAGCCGGGGAGCCTAGTCCCTGGCCCCTTCCCCGCTGTCCCCCCTCCCCCGCGTGGGCCGCACTCTGGCCCACCACTCCCTCTGGGCAGTGTGGGGAAAGCAGCTGGCTCCGGCCGGGTGTCGTGGCTGCGAGCTCCTGCTGCTGGTAAGGGAGTGGGGGGGTTGGGTAAGGGAGTGAGGGATCCTGGGGGGCAGTCAGGGAGGAGGGGGCAGTTGGGTGGGGTGGAGGTTCTGGGGGGGGGCGGTCAGGGAATGGGGAACAGAGAGGGTTGGGAGTGGGAGTCCTGGGGGGCCTGTCAGGGGTGGGGATGTGGATAGGGGTTGGGAGGGCAGTCAGGGAGCAGGGAGGTTGAATAAGGGGGAGGGATCCTGGGGGGCAGTTAGGGATGGGGGGTCCCAGGAGGGAGTGGTCAGGGGACGAGGAGTAGAGGGCAGATGGATAAGGGGTGGGAGTCCTAGGGTGGCTGTCGGGGGCGGGGGTGTGGATAGGGATCAGAGCAGTCAGGGGACATGGAGCAGGGGGGTTGGGTAGGAGGCGGGGGTCCTGGGAGGGGGCAGTCAGGGGACAAGGAGCAGGGGGTGTTGGATGGATTGGGAGTTCTGAGGGGGACAGTCAAGGGGCGGAAAGTGGGATGGGGTGGATAGGGGGTGGGGGCCAGGCTGTTTGGGGAGGCACAGCCTTCCCTACCCAGCCCTCCATTCAGTTGCAGAACCCTGAGGTGGCCCTCGGGCCAAAAAGTTTGCCCACCTCTGACCTAGCACAATGGGGTTCTAATCTCAGTTTAGGCCTCTAGGTGCTACAGTATTGCAAATAATTTTTTTAAATATATATTTAATTCCAGGGAATCATTTAGGAATTTGAATCTATTTTTAATTTTCAGAGAAACTGTTGTGTCTCCGAGCACATATCACAGGATCAGAGTGAACTTAGTCTCTGCACCTGTACTGTCCTCTCCAAAAAAAAAAAAAAAAAAAAAAGGTTCATGCTAAAGTCCTCACTGCATTTTTGGGAATGTTCTGCTTCTTTTGGGTTATCACATTTAAAATAAATTCATAAATCAGTAAAACCTTTGTCAGGCCATTTTGTTTTAAAGAGAATGCAACAGAAACAGCATGTAAGTGAATGTGGTTTCTATGTCTGTTAAGGTGATCAAGTTTGAGTGGAGTCTTGAAAGCCCTCTTGTGAAACTTCTGCTATGCCGCTCTCTGCAGAGCATCCAAGTAACTCATCGACTTTACTGGTAAGATCATACTATATATCAGATTATCCATTTCATTGATTGTTACAGTGAGCTTTGTCCACTATGTTTACAGCACACTCTCGCTATGTTCAAGATCAAGTCAATTGGGAGAATAGTTTTACTTTCCTGATACTAATTTCAGCACTGGGTATGAGTGAACCAACTTAAATAAAAGAACCACCTACCTGAACCTGCATCCAGGCCCTTAACATGGGTTTTATTCTTAAATCTTTAGTTCACTTTCCACAATCTTGAAATTTCTAGTTTCAGCCAGAAATGGTAGTACTGAAATATTGCCTAAAAATATTTCCAAGCACACTGAGAGCAGGACATATTGGCTATTTCATGAAGGAACTTGTTCTTCAAAGCTTACCAACCAGACCTCAAAAATTCAAACTTTTGGATGCATATCAAAGGCAAATCTCTAAACACTTTCCCATTACTAGTCATCATACATTATTGAAGGCTAGGTCCTAAAAGTTCACACTACATAGAGAAATCTTTATGCTTCATATACTCTCCTACCTTTTTCCTGCATGTTGACTAGATTTTCAAAGTGAAAAACTGGGAGACAGGATTTTTGCATCATGTGTAGGATTGAGTCCATCCAGCCTCAGAACCTGCCAACCTACCCAAATCACTAGGCTCAGAAAAATCCCTCCCAGATGACCATGGTACCAGCAAGAGCCAGCTTTTGCTTGAAATGCTCCTCCATCCCTTCTCCAGTTTACCTGATTGTTCCTTCTCCAGGCTCAGAGATCTGTCATCTCTCCATGAAACATCAGGTAGTGACCCATAGAACACAGTTTGAGAACCTCTGCCACAGTGACTTAACAGTATCTGTTGCAGAGCCAATAGCTGTTGCATTATTGACTGAGGCTTAGCTTTACCAGCCCCAATACTAACTAGCTCTGTTTGGTGGTATTGTAGAACCCCAAATCTGCCAGCCAGAACATGAATCCTTGTGTTTTACATATGATAATGGAGAAGGGAAAAGAATTCTGTATCAAGCATTAACTAGGTAGGGGATTTTTGATTAATTGCCTACTAAGCTGATCTATAACCATGCAACATGTTCACTTGTGAAGTAGTGTAAGGGCTTCTATCCTCTGTTGTGGGCAGTGACATGATATATGTACAGGTCTGACATGCCATCCAGTAGAGGGCAAATATATATGAACAGACAGCCAATCACAGTGTCTGGGATATTTGTCATTGGGGCATGGTTAGGCCTTTGCCCTGGAGGAGGTTCTCATATATAGGCCAATCTGATAAGGTATGTGGCTGTGGAAGGGGGGCGGGGGGAATGGGGGAAGAGCTGCTGTAAGTGGTGGTGTATATTACAGAGACTAATAATAGTGTTTTAGAACCAGTTACTAGGTTACGAGCTGGAAGTAACCATAGCTTGATATCCTCTATCTAATGTACTGTCTGAAGTTAAATGTTTGTATTAATCTACATGCATATAATAAGGAACAGAGTGTCCAACTGTTCTTATTGATTATGGAGATGTAATACATCATAATGTGACTGCAGCTGTCTTTTGCTGGCTGGATATTCTGTGTAAAAGCCATTGCGAGTTTATCTCATGTGATAGTTTATCTCAGCCTCTTTGCCAGAAGCTGGGAATGAGTGACACGGGATGATTTAGTTTGATGATTACCTGTTCTGTTCATTCCCTCTGGGGCACCTGGCACTGGCCACTGTCGGAAGACAGGATCCTGGGCTAGATGGACCTTTGGTCTGACCCAGTAGGGTCATTCTTCTGTTCTTATGTAATGATTATTCTACACGCTAGATTTGTCAGTTCAGTGGTTTCTAATGAAAAGGATGGCCTTTCCATCAGCTCTGCAAATCCTGGTATCTGAAAGTCAAGCTGGGTTCTTTTTGCCTGCACAGTAATTCCATTGAATTACACACCTCCAGACAAAGACTGTACAGCTGAAATGAAATAATTCTGTTGATGATGTGCAAGACAGAGAATCTAGATCTTTCTCTCACCTGTATGAGCTCAGCAAGTACTAATAGGAATAAAAGATAATGAACAAGAAGATAGGGATAAGAATACAGATAGAGAGAAGACCTGTCAAATAAGGAAATGCCTTTTTTACGTAGTCACCTTTCTGATCATACATGCAGTTTAACTGAGACTTTTGCCATTGCATCTTATAACTTAACTACACCGGAGGGAAGTTCATTTAAATAATTATATACACTGAATCCATAAGTTGGCCCAATAAATTGACTGCAGCTCTGGAGGTCTGGATTTCTATATTGACAAGGCTCCCAAGCACAGTGAGGCAGATCATCAGCTGGTATAAATTGTCATAGCTCCAATGAAGTCATCAGAGCTATATTTTATACCAGCTGATGATCTTCTCCAGTATAGCCTTGCTACTGAATTTTCACTTTGTAATATAGGTCTATGAAGTGCCTTTTCTGTCCCTGTCTTCTGCAAACTTTTTGTACACAACCAAATCATCTTCAACTCCTACATAATCTGCAGGAGAGAGTCTTCCTTATGTGCAGGAGCAGCTAATCCATCCATGATAATGGTGCAGTGCAGAATCCCTGTCTGGAAGAACTGAGTTCTATGTAGTCAGATTTAAAATGAAAAAACTAAACAAAAACCAAAGCAAATTGAAGATTTTTGTATTATCATGGTTCTCCCTGTATTCCAACTAGTAGCAGCAGCCTGTTCATGTCATCAAACAATTTGATTGCTTCTCAAGGACTTTTTACCTATCTCTGTGTTAGTAATTAGAGATATCATCAACCACTGAGAGTAAAGGCTTTAAATGTTTTGATTATCCTGTCATGGGCTGGTTGCAGATGTGAGGTGCAGTTCAACACGAGCCTTTTTAAGTTTCATATTTTAAAGATTCAAATGAGTCTACAGTAACTTCTTATAAGTAGTAAGTCCGGAGTTGCCATTTATCTAATATTAACTGTTGTGTTCAAGGATGACACATGCCACTGTAAAAATATCCTCTGAGCTAAAACATGGCATGCAACTTCCTAATCAAGGAGGGGGGATTCTTAACCAACTTTTAAAATTAAAATAAAATTAGTATACTTATTCAAGTAACCAAAAAAAGAGGCTTACGTTTTGCTTTATGCTGTTACAGTACCAAAATGTAGATTCTCTAGTGATATTGTGGACAGATTAATTTGCAATAAAGTCTCACCACTTTGCAATACATAGAAGTGCCTTCCTCTATTGATGTGGTATCTTTCTAGAGGGGGGTTTCCATCTCTCTGAAACATCTGGTACTTGCAATTGTCAGAGACAGAATGCTGCACTGGAGTGATCATTTGTCTGCCAATTCTCATTTTTCTGTCTTAATGGAGATCTAAAAACAGACAACTACATAAAATCAGTTCAGAATCTACACTGGCTGCTGTCAGGGTGCACTATGACGTATGCCCCAGTGTTGAAAAGTCTTTTGGTGATGGATATTACCACTCGCCAAAGAGGCCCTTCAGAAGCCAGTATTGACCCAAAAGTGGGCAGTGCTTGCTGAACTTGGCAAGGCTTCAGGTTCATTTATCTCGTAGAAATTAAAAAATCACCCATTAAGTTAAGAGGTTCTCCAGGTTCTCCAATTGTCTACATGCAACAGGCAGAGTTGGAAGTGCAATTTTACTGAGCATTTGAGATTTTTCAGCTTTCCCATTTAGCAGCTTAGTAACTCCAATCAAAGTGTGTGTGCCCCAGCGTGTGACCTGCTTTCTTCCCCTGTCAGCTTGATGAACTCCTGAGTCCTGCTGCCAATGATTTGTTAGCCAAGGATGATGTCACACAGAGAGGAGAGATCCTCTTGTGGCTAGAGTCTGGGACTCTTGGCCACAAGACATCATTGCCAGCTCTGTCAAAGAGTTCATGTTTGACCTTGGACAAAATTTAATTTCTCTGCTCCCCAGTTTTCCCATCTGCAAAACAGGTATAATAGCCCTTATTATTGTTCTTGCCTACTTCAATTGTAAACTCTCCAGGCAGATACTCTTTCTCAGTATTTGTATCTATGAACCTCACTGTGCTGGACATGGATCTTAATTGGGACTTCCTAATGGTACTGTAATACAAAATACAATAATTAATAATAATGGCCACCTGTCTAGCATTAATTTCAGTTCATGCTGCACAGACCTGCATTAAGCTCAGTTGTACTTAGTTGTAAATGGGGAACATGCTACGTATAGCCTGTGCTCTTTGCCTTTATTCCTTCCCTGCCTTGACATGCCCTTCCTGACCCATGGAGACTCCATCTAAGAGTATTACTCTCTACGTTTCTGAAGGTTTGATGGGAGTATGCCTTGTAGCTATTGATCATTTAAACAACGGATGCCTTATTTTGGATTCCCAAGTACATATTTAGCTGCCTAAACAAATTGTCTGATTTTCAAAGGTGCTGAGCACCTAGCATCTCACCTTGACTTTAGTGAGAGTGGCACTCTTGAGGATTAGGCTTCTAACTCAGCTGTCTAACTGTGGACCTAGGAGCCCACCTGTAGGTACTATCTCTGAAAACCTTACTCCTTGCTACTCCTACTGCATAAATCACACCAATTCCACCTGCTTTTCCTCCGTTCTGGACACATTGTTGGAGAGGTTCATTCGGCTTCATATGAAGAAAATGTCCTACTTCCATTTTCACTAGTAAAATATGACATTTTACATTACTATAAAATATTTCTCTCCTAGAATGAAAAACTATGAGTAGTTTTCCAGGTAATACATTTTGTGCAGAATGTTATGCTTTGTGTTAGTAATGGCTTTTCTCTCCTTTGCAAATGAATTCCAGTCCCACTAAAAGTAATTAAAAACAAAGTTATTCTTCCATTTATCTCTACATTTTAAAGAAAATAGATAATATCTTATTGTCTAAATGTTTAATTCTGGTTCTTTGAGCTGATTTCCAAATTAGCAATCAAGTAATGCCTTAGAAGCAAGTACTAGTAAAAATAAACTTTATGAGCAAGATATCTATCTTTTATCATAGTAATTGGCATTCTGTTGTGAACTATATTGGAATATTTAACAATACACTCTTCCAGAATATTTTTTTATAAAGGTAGATTTTAAGAAAACCTAGAAATCTAGTGATGCTGTTTCATGACCCAAGTGGAGAATTTAGCTGAACAAACCTTCCATGTTTCACAAATCTCTTCCAAGTCCAAACACCTGTTCCCACAGCTGGGTCACTGGTAATGCTACTAAGTTCTTGAAATGGCAAACTAAACAAAACATTGCTCAGTCATATGGCTTTTTTTAACAACAGTTGAGCTATGAAAAATAAAATTGACATTATTTCCCTGCACCACCCCCCACCCCAAGTAAGACGATGAGACTGTCCAATAATAACGGGCCAACTCATCATCTGTTAATATTAATGCTGGATAGTAAATCACTGGACTTTTTTTCCCCCATAAAAGTAAATTTATCATTTTATCTGACCATTGAAAAAGAAAGTTCTGGAATAATAATTGGCAAAAGGTGACAAATGTGCAAACACTTTGCTGCCATGTTGGTTTTAAGATTGTTGAGCCAAGTGCTCAGCTAATGTAAATCACTATAGCTCCATTGACTGTGCCATGCCAGCTTATACTGGCTGTGGGTCCTAAACTCCACCAGTTGGAGTGAGGGGGTAATTTGCTCTACCTCCACAACTTTTTCTAATAATGCATGAATTATTTTGCCCACTTTTTTCAGGAACCAGGTCATGAATGTTGTCAGTTACCTCTAAATATTTAAACTTCTCATTTCCATTTTAAAGGAATCCTTTTCATGGAGCATAAAAATTGCCCTTGAGCAGAGGCACTGTCCAGACGCTACTTACTTACATAAACCCTATTTTGAGGGCTTAAGGCTTGTCTAAATGGGGACACTCAGGAAAATTAATCTGAATTAATTAAAGATGTGAATTTAAAGCTGATTAATTAAACTGCATTAAAACTCTGGGCGGACAGTTTCATTCAGAATTAAAGTGACTTTAATTGTGGTTCACTTAGTTCCCTTGGACGGAGGAAAGGCCAGGCCAAATGTGAATGAGTGGCATTGCGATCTGGCCCCTGGGGTCTCAGTGCCGTTCAGATTTAACCTAGTCAGCCCTGGGTCATGAGCAGGAGGTGGTGAGGGACAGCAGGGCCAAATGTGAGTAAGTGGTGTTGTGACCTGACGTATAGGGTTGCAACACCACTTGAATTTTGCTTGTCTTCCCCTCTGTCATGACAGAAGAACAGCTGGGCCAAATTTCTCGTTCCAATCACGGGCCGGAGGATAAGGGAACAAATGCCTCATTTCCCCCCAATTCAGTATGATCAAATACTTTTCCTGCATGAAATGAAACTATCACACAGTGCATGCCTTGTTCATTTAACCTTTAGCTACACAGTAAAAGATGAAAAAAATCCATGTATATTGATTCCCTTGCATTAACCTCCTGAGATTGATTTCCATGCATTAAATTTGGAAGTAATACTTCTAGTTTCTTCACCAGTACTTTAAGCTATAATTTAAAGTCATTATTGAATAAAGAAGTAGATTGATAAGATTTAAGATTCTATGGATTTTACCCTTGTTAGAGAAGAATTGAAATTCTAGCTTCTCTGTATGACATATGCAATTTACTTCTCCAATGCCTCTGCATGAAACTTCAGCATAAAAGGAATTCATTTAGTGTTAAACAACTTTACAAATTCTACTTGGACGCCATCTGGGTCCAGACTTTTTCCTCACTTCAGTTCAGAAACCTGTATTGAAATTTTTGCTTTCTCAATGTGGCTGATTCGAAAGAAAGAAATCTTGGAGAATTCTTATTAAAAATCAGCAGATGGGATTCAGATTTCAAAATCAGCCTTAGCCATTTCTGCCAAATATAAGACTTTACAAGGTTCTGAATTCTCCCTTCCATTATCATTAAGTTCCAAGTGGTCGTGACCATGCACCAGATTGACAGCTGTGAAGCTTCATGCTTGCCACCGATTTCTTCAATGTCTTGTTCTTCTGTCAACTGTAACTGTGTCTGCATCAAAAATCAAACTCTTACTGATTAAAAAGGTATTGTAACAAGCGTATGAAGTGAGGGCCCCAGGGCATCCTTGCCTCATCCAACATCTTTTAAACTTTCTTTGTGGTTTGAGGCTTATTTACTAGTATGAGTCTCTGGGAGGCAAGGCCAATAGAGTGAGCTGTGCTGTCTCTTGGAGCTGTGGTGGGAAGAGCAGATGCTTGGTTAGCTCCTGCAGGGTGCAAGAAGCAGAGTTGTCCATAGCAACTTCCTCTAAGAGCAGAAAGAAGCTGAGTGATCCCTGATAGACCCTGCTGCCTCCAGAAAATTATTCTCTTTATATTCCTGCTACTCTTACGTGTGACATTTTCACACAGGACTTTTATCCAGTTTTCACTCAGCATTTTGCATTTGGAGGCTTTATCTACTCTTTTGTCTAGCAACCTGCTGATCAGTTTCCTACTTGTATGGAGTATCTTTGCTTCTGGCTGCTTTCACAGGTGGCAATTGTACCATACGATTGCAGTAGTTGGCAGGGTCAGCATGTGGCTAGAAACATGTTTCTACAGATCGTTGCTTTCCACAGTGGAATTGAATATTCGGAAGAAATGTTGTAGCCACTAGGGTTATGTCTACACTGCAAAGAAAAACCTGGGGCTGACCCTTCCCAGATGACTTCTGGGCAGCCTGAGCTCTGGGACCCTCCTACCTTGGGCTCTAGCCCAAGCCCAGAAGTCTACACTGCAATTAAACAGCCCCTTAACCTGAGCCCCATGAGCCCAATTCAGCTGGCACAGGCCAAACACTGGGTGTCTAATTGCAGTGTATACATACCCTAAGATCAGTGACTGTTGCTTGGAGGTAAGCTATAAGAACAAGTTTCATTGTAGTGGAATATTATGAATGTTCTTGTATTCTTAGAGCAAAGAAAAAAAGAAAAGTCGTCCTGAAGGCTAAATATACTTTTGTGGCTTATTATCTATCCTGAATTTTATTTCATATAATCAGATAAGTTACTGAAACGTTGTAGAATTTTCTGGCTTGTAACATTCTTCAACTAGACAGTGACTCTGTGTCATGAAAAGAGGAGAGTGTCACCATTCTCTTGCATGTACCAACTAGCTAGAGGAACAGAAATATATGAGCAAAAGAGGAATTTGGGGTGCAGTCGTGCCTCAATGAAGCCAAAGGGAATATAATAGAACCTCAGAGTTACACACAGCAGAGTTGCAACCTGACCAGTCAACCACACACCTCATTTGGAACTGGAAGTATGCAATCAGGCAGCAGCAGAGACCAAAAAAAATAAAATAAAATATAAGCAAACACAGCACAGTACTGTGTTAAATGTAAACTACTAAAAAAATAAAGAGAAAGCATAATTTTCTTCTGCATAATAAAGTTTCAAAGCTGTAGTAAGTCCATGTTCAGTTGTAAACTTTTGAAATAATCACCATAATGTTTTGTTTAGAGTTACAAACATTTCAGAGTTACGACCTACCACTATTTCTGAGGTTCTACTGTAATACCATTGATTTCAGCAGGGTTAGAATTTTGCCCTCTGCCTCCAGTTTTTATATTAAGGAGATTTCTGTTGTGGAAGTAAAGAGCAGTGTATCTAAGACTTTACCAAAGTGTAACAGAGCCTTATGGAACAGAATCAGTAGAAAGTTTTTTAAGACTTGGCTAAATTCTCTAGCAGCAGGGAAGCTGGCCCTCAATTCTTTACTTTTCAAAATCATTAGCTTGCTGTTTAATTCACCTCTTCAAATTTGGGATGAAATACATGATAGATTGCTTCATATTTTGTCAAGGGAAATATATTTTTCACTGTCACTTAATATTGATCTACACTCATCATATTTTAGTTCCAGTATCCTCAGGAAAGAATAAATCAAGCAGAGTCATGGTTCTGTAATGTCCCCAAACTATTTAAACACTAAGCACACCTTTCCCACTCACTCACTTTCTCCCTCTCACAAACTCTCCCACACAGGCAATCAAAGGCTGCCAAGTGTGCTAATTTTTAGCCAACTTTTAAGTATCCTCTCTGTAAGAGGCAGAGGCAGCCTGAGCCATAGAACCTTTATTTTGCATTAATTAAATTTATATTAATGACCCCAATCCAGCATTGCACTTAAACATGTACCTAACCTTAAGCATGGGACTAGTCCCTTAAAATTATGCATGTGCTTAATAGCTTTGTGGATTAGGGCCAGTATAAGACATGTTCCAAAAATACAGTATTGGACTCTAGATCCAGGTTAGGTTTAGGCTGAAATTCACGTTCAAGGTCTAATCAAAATTATGGCTCAAGTTCAGGCTTGGATTTGATGGTGCCAAAATTTAATGAGCTGGTCTTGTAAGACATCAGATTCATCTGAACTGGGAATCCTTGAAGTAACCCTCTTCCTAATTTGGATGTGACCCAGAACCAAAATTTTATTCAGATCCAGATCAAAGCATTTGAATATGAACCTCTCAACCACTATCACCTCTTAAATCCAAGTAATTTGGATTTGGTTATGGTTGATCTCTAATTATATTAGCAATAATGCCATTAGCCCATTGTTGTTTTGAGGCAGTAATCAGATTACCTCATTGTGAATCTTCTTCTCATTATTATCCACTCAGTTTGGATTATTGACTTGGAAAATAGAGGGATAATTATATTATTACTTAATTTATGGGTTATCAATCTTCTCAGATTCCTGTTTTACTAAAAGTAAACATCAACCAAAACAAAGACATTTACTGTGAATGTAAAAGGGCCGGCCACCTTCTGAGTGCTCCATCATGGCCAGAGGTTACTCTGCCTGTTTCCCCATGTCAGGAATTTTTTAAACAATATCCACACCTCCAGTCCAAAGATAATTGAAACCTCTCTTTCTGGGGATCCAATTTATTCTGTCCAATGGGTACACATTGGATCACCAAGCCTCATCCCCAGTTCAATGTCTCTCTCTCCCTTAGATAGGGAATCCCCAGCCCTCGTTCCTGGAGCTGGACATTCAGTGTCTCTCTCTCTCCTTCATTAGGGAGTCACCCAGCCATCCTTCCCAGATCTGAGTCCCAGCTTTACCTAGCTGGAGTCTTTTCCCAGCCTGTAGTCTTTGCCACAGCTTCCTGAACTACCTCCTCACTCCTCTATCTTCCTGCTGTACTTATAGGGGATGCCTGTCCTCCAACAGGCCCCCTCAAGGTTGTTAATGAGGTACAGGTGAGCTGGAGCCATTCTGTCTTAAAAAGGCCTATTTCATCCTGCAACAGTGAGGAATATTCTGAGGAATATTCTGACTTTCAGAAGCCAAAATATGACTGGGCACTTAGTTCACCTATGTCTCAAAGTTATTACTTGAAATAATACAATACACTAATATAGAGATGTAAAAAAAATTAAGTGCCTCCTTCTATCTCTCTGAGCTTTATTTGTGTCTGGGCTTTCTTTCTTTCAGGTTTGAAGAAAGAGATGGGAGAACTGTCTTTATTGCTCCTGGGGGAGTTCTGTGCCAAAAAAATTAAAAATTCTGTGCACAATATTTTACAATTCTGCAAAATTCTGCATATTTTATTTGTCAAAATAACACAATACAATCACATCAGTTTGTTATTTTGGTAATTTATTTCAAAATACCTGTCAGCGAATATGTCTGTAACAATACAGACAACAAAAAAGATCCAGGAAATGTTTTTTGACGAACAGATTCCTTAGTAGTCATATGAATACAGAACTTTGAGTAATAATTCAGTTAAACTAAAATACTGAAATGTATTTCCCACACCCTTCAGAAGCTGTGCAAAGGTGTGGGGGAGTCGGATAAAAGAGGAGCTGAGGGAGAGGGAAGTAATTGCTTGGAAGGAGCCTGGCTGTGAACTTGGAGGGTTGTTGAATGTGGATGGGAGAAGTATGGATCAGGGTTTGAGGGGCAGGGAAGGGATTGTTAGGAAGTGTCCCACATGCAGACCCTGGCTGACCCATAGCCTCTCTCATTCAGTCAGGCACATCTGCATCTGCCCCCATGTGTCCCTGCACCCCCCCCATCCCCATGTGTCCCTGCACCCCCACTCAGCCATCCCCTTCCCCCTGTCCCCATGTATCCCTGCACTCCCAGTTCCCATGTGTCCATGCACCCCCTCCCCCATGTGATCCTGTATCCCCACTCAGCCACCCCTTTCCCTGTGTCCCTGCATCCCACTCCCATTCAGACCCTACCCCACTCTGTCCCACCCACTACCCTTCTTAACCCTAGTCTGTGACACCGTCCCCCTCAGCAGCCCCATGTGTCCCATGCTGTCCATCCACCCATATCCTGTGCCTTCTGACCTGGTACCATGAGAAGCTGTGAGGAGCACAGCCTGTTCTCTTCCTGTCTGCAGCTGGGGCTTCTCCTGCCTGGGAGTAGCCACTCTTTGTTTTGGCACCACAGCAGCTTCTGGTGGGTGAATGGCATAACTGCAGCACCTCTCTGGAAGAGATTTTTCTGCAGAGAAAAAAAAATTCTTCTCTGGACATGAATCCTGTGTGTGCGCCATGGTGCAGAGTTCCCCCAGGAGTACTGCATGGCTATATCTACGAATTGATAACAGGATATAGAACATTTCATCTTTAAGTGAAGGCTTTGAGTTCAGCATATGTTGACAACAACTGAAAATAATTACCAACTGACTGACTGGTCTCTGTGTAATGAATTGATGCTCTTGGTCTTCTTCCATATAAAAATATCAATATAGTTGGAATTAACCAGCAGTCTTACTGGGACTCTCAGCAGAGAATTGAAGGACTAAATGGCCTCATTTACCTCCTAGAGATGGTCCTTCAAAGTCTGGTTTGAGGCATATAATTGAGTATTCCACAGCAACATAAAATAACTTGTACTACTCTTGTCTATACTGTTCCATGAGTGGAGGACTAAGGACCTGATCCAAAACTGTTCGAAATCAGTGAAAGACTTTCCAGTGACTTCACTGGACTTTGAATGCAGGCTTTAGTTTCTGGAGCTCAAAGTGTGACAATTTTACCAACACTAAATTCCCTTTTTTTAATTTAAAGAGTTTTGAACAGAACATTCATTGACCCAAGAACAAACCTTTACAGGTACTGCATTCTTCTCTTTTCAAATTAAACTATTCCCAGGGGGGGGAAACCCAACTTTATATCTTCTTGAAAGCTAAGTTGGAACTGGTTAAAAAAAAAAAATACAATATCACAAAGAAACAGTAACAAAAATAAAATACTAACAGTAAAGAGGTTCCAAAGAAACCCAAGACATTTTGACAAAGACACCTTCAAAATCCCATGTTGACATCTTTATTTCTAATAGTTCCTGCTTTTGTGCCAGTAATTCCAGGTTTGGCACACAGATTGTGTCAGTTGTGATTGCCAAATAATGTGTGAGTCTTAGGCCCAAAGCAAATTCACACTGTAGTCTAGTTAAAACCTACTAGTAGGTTGCCTCCTGGAAACCTACAATCTATGGCAAATCAAACTATTTTCTATGGTATGTAATGATTGTTCATTATAGCTCCAAGAATGCTGTCGTGCAGACAAATATAATGAGTGGTAACTTTTCTTTTACTTCAGAAGCAAATGGTTGTATGGTTACAGTGTTCTTTGTGCTAAAAAATGTTGCTAACTGAGGGCTGGACTCAAAGGGATACTTTTATGGCTTTGCTTTCTCGTAGATAGGTTTAATGTGTTGTTTTGAAAGTGAAAAGTGTTTTTAAATTGATGTAAAAGGAAAATAAAACTAATAGATGGTTTCAATGCATCTTCATAGATGTTATTTCAAACATGTAACTGTGAACTAGTCACCAACGTGCATGGCCCTAGCAGTGTGATTTTAAATTGTATGTAGAGCTCATAATGATGCCTATACATAAGATTGTACACACATTTCCAGTGAAAAGGGTCGTTTTTGTTTACCTGCAACTTTGCCATTTTTTATCTATCTAGCTGAAATACAAAAGTTTTTAGTCAGTCCAGGAGATTTTTTTTTTTCTGGAAAAGTTTGCATCAAAAGAGTTGAAGCTTTTCAAGAATGAAAGGGGGAAATCCACTTTTTCCTCTAAAAATAACTTTTTAAAAGAGCTCTGCACATCAGTGGTAAAGAGTCCCTGAGTTAGAGAGATATCTTGTGGTGTTGTAGTCAACACGGATTGTAAATTGTCAAAAATTTAAATAAAGTATTTTGTGTATGTACATTGGCTCCTAACAGTCTATGACCATTCTGTTGGCTCTGTGCAATCTTGCATAGTTTAGAAGAGTTTGTGAGTAGTGCTGTGTCTTTCTACAATTAGGGAAAATGTGAGAGGAAGGAGGTAGGGTTCCAAGCACTCCTCCTTGGGTATGATGATATGAGGAAGTATGAATGGAATAAAGCCAGGGCTTTTGTTTCATTGATAAAAATGTATTGCACATTACAAAGTGTTCTGTTGTGGCTGAGCACATTGTTGAACATGATGGAAATTCTTTATTTCTTCATTTTACTATTTTTTAAAAATGTAGGAAATGCCATGCCAAAACCAGAATTCAGAGTGTTAATGTTACAAAGTGAAGTATCAAAAGTCAGGAAGTGTCAAAAGTTATCACTGTGAGTTTATGTAATAAAAGACTATGCCATAATACATACTCTCAAGGGGACAGAATTAAAGTTCAGAATTTAATCTTTAAAATGATCTGAAAAGAAATATTTTAAACATTGGGCATGTGTGTGTATTTACTGCTTTGTGGTATATAAAGTAATTCTGGAGAGATGGTTTTCAAAATATTGTTTTTTGTTTTTGACATTATGAATATTGGGAATGGAAAATCTACTTTTTCCATGGTTTTGCTGGAAGATCTTGTAATAGTTTCAAGACATACCTATTATGACTTCTGATACCTTAACTGAATTGAAGGGGCATTAATATTTTCAGGGGCGGCTCTAGGAATTCCACCGCCCCAAGCAGGGCGGCGCGCCGTGCAGGGTGCTCTGCCGGTCGCCGGTCCCGCAGCTCCGGGGGACCTCTTGCAGACGTGCCTGCGGAAGGTCCGCTGGTCCCGCAGCTCTGGTGGACCTCCCGCAGGCATGCCTGCGGATGCTCCACCGGAGCCGCGGGACCAGCGGCCCCTCCGCAGGCACGTCTGCGGGAGGTCCACCGGAGCCGCGGGACCAGCGGACCCTCCGCAGGCACGTCTGCGGGAGGTCCACCGGAGCCGCGGGACCAGCGGACCCTCCGCAGTCATGCCTGTGGGAGGTCCTCCGGAGCCGCCTGCTGCCCTCCCGGCAAAATGCTGCCCCAAGCGCGCGCTTAGCGCGCTGGGGTCTGGAGCCGGCCCTGAATATTTTGCATTAAGAACATCAAAAGAGTCAACGTTAATTTAGCTTATTCTTTGTTCTAACTTATTCTTCGGTGTCACTGGTGGTCAGTACTTACACCTCTGATACTGGGATTTCAGTCTGGATTGATTAGCTGATTCACTGTGTGGAACAGCAATGAGAGCCAGGATTTTTCAACGGTGATGGCAGAAGAGTAATGGGTTCTCCCAGCTTCTGTTGTTGTGGTGGCAGAGTTCAGTAGAGTCTTGGTGCTTTTGGGAGATGGTTTCAGAGAGGGGTTTGTGCAATCTTCATTCAAGTCTTCCTCCTACACACTACTGACATAGTTTGTGAGTGAACAGAACCATGGAGATGTTCTGAGTCACTGTAGGGGAAAAGGGTCAGCATGAGTCCAGGATATCAGTGACGATCGTGAGTAAATGATCACACCATTTGCCAGCTCATCTGCACTTTGGCCTTGCTGAGGCGTGGTTTGCCCATTTGGGGGCCAACTGAAAACATTAAGGCTTCAAAAGTTTGTATGGGCAAACCAGGTTTGTTTCTTTGGTTCCCTGGTAAATTGAAGGGGAGCCACCTCTTTTTCAAAATCCTACTAACATACTTTTTAAAAAGCTAGAAATATATTATATACTTAGTTAATATTTCTTGCATCCACTCGGTCTAGTTCTTTAGCAGACAGAGATCCACATCACTGAAGCCACCGTCAACTGACATGCTAATTGTTAGTCTCATCAGAGAAAACACAAGGGCTGAGTCTCCCCTCTAACTGCTGGAGGTAAGTCTTTCCAAGAAAGGGCTCAGGTATATGGGCAAGGCAGTGCAGAGGCCATGTTGTACCTGCTGTGTGACTAAATAGAGGTCTCCGGGGAAATAAATCCAGCATCCTTCACCAGTGCATTTTTAACAAGGGGAGGTGTGATGGTTCTGTAAACTTCCTAAGGGAATCTGTCACTTGGGCATATTTAAAATGTCACTGTGTAGCCCAATTCTGTACAGGCAGAGCAGTGAACTGGGTAACTACAGGGTTTATCTGCACTAACGCCTCTGATTCTGTAAATATTTTAACCAGCCAGGCAGAAAACGAAGTACAGTAAAATCCCCTGCACTAAAATAAAAAAAAAAATGCTGAGGTACTTTCACAATCACATATCCCTATTGGAACATAAACGAATAATTTGCTTGAGGTGAAAAGCCATGGCTTATATATAAGTGGATCATCTTTCTAAGTTGGGGTCGTCTCTCCTTCCCAAACTAAGCTTTCCCCTCTCATCTCCTCCAGTAAATGACTTAATGAGTTAAAATCCCAGGAGATAAATGGCAACTCATAGTATTTTGCTGTAAACAACAAAGGGGCCTCGACATCTCCGTCAATAAAATCCTGTTTTATGTTTCCTATGCTCCATTTGTCTAGCTTATGTTGCAGGGCTTATATCCAAGCAGATAAAAATCTTTCTTCTGTTCACATAAGTGCTTATTTTATATGTTTGGCTTCCCTCAGCACTTGTTCATGGTCTCTGTCATCCAGTGGAGTTGTAATAAAAGTTCCCTCGAGGCATCCTTCCCCTTCATTCCCATCCCACTGCTTCCTCACATGGATGTAATAGTATTTTTACATTCTCACACACACATTTATGTTTCTGTGTGTGTGCATGGACACAATGTAGATGATGACCTTTTAACCTTTATGATGCTGGCTTATTCCCTGGTGTTTAACTTTTTGGAAACTGGTAAGTTACTAAAATACTTACTAGTGAGTAAATAGGGGGCATGCTATGCCACGAGAAAAGTGTTTATGGGCAGCTGAGAGATGGGGCTGAATTGGGATAGTCTAACTGGCTCCATCTCTCCTCAGTCAGCACTCTCAATATTCCCACCTCCCTTGCTGCTGGATCCTGCCTCCATTTTTAGGCCCAGAAGTAGGATGGCTGGGTTTATCAGTTGACCAGGCTGAGAGTGGAGTGGAACTTGCACAGTGCTGGCAGTGCTAGAGAGCAGTGTGAGCTGGGACCAGGTTGAGGATGGTGGGTTGGGATTGAGAGGGTTTCTATCTACCAAGATGGGGAGAAGAGTGTTTTTGGTGGTTACTGAGAGAGCTTGGAGAGGGATAGTTCCCTACCTTGTTTGTTAGAGGGGAGACTATGAGAATATGGGATAAGAGAAGAGGTAAGTAGCACAACGAGGATCATAGCACTCCAGAATTAATTGAAACCAAACATGAATTTCAGATATGAACATAAGAAAGGCCATACTGGGTCAGACCAAAGGTCCATTTAGCCCAGTATCCTGACTTCCAACAGTGGCCAATGCCAAGTGCCCCAGAGGGAATGAACAGAACAGGTCATCATCAAGTGATCCATACCCTGTTGCCCATTCCCAGCTTCTGTCAAGCAGAGGCTAGGGACACCATCCCTGTCCATCCTGGCCAATAGTCCTCGAAGGACCTATCTTCCATGAATTTATCTAGTTAATTTTTGAACCCTGTTATAGTCTTGGCCTTCGCAACATCTTCTGACAAAGAGTTCCACGGGTTGACTATGCATAGTGTGAAGAAATATTTCCTTTTGTTTGTTTTAAACCTGCTGCCTATTAATTTCATTTGATGGCCCCTAGTTCTTGTGTTCTGAGGAGTAAATAACACTTCCTTATTTACTTTCTCCATACCAGTCATGATTTTATAGCTTTCTACCAAATCCCCCTTCAGTCATCTCTTTTCCAAGCTGAAAAGTTCCAGTCTTATTAATCTCTCCTTGTATGGAAGCTGTTCCATAACCTTAATAATTTTGTTGCCCTTTTCTGAACCTTTTTCAATTCCAAAATATCTTTTTTGAGATGGGGTGACCATCTCTGCACTCAGTATTCAAGATGTGGGCGTACCATGGATTTATACAAAGGTAATATGATATTTTCTGTCTTATTATCTATCCCTTTCTTAATGATTCCCAAAATTCTGTTCACATTTTTGACTGCCACTGCACATTGAGTGGATGTTTTCAGAGGACTATCCACAATGACTCCAAGATCTCTTTCTTGACAGGTGACAGCTAATTTGGTCCCCATCTTTTTATATGTATAGTTGGGATTATGTTTTCCAATGTGCATTACTTTGCATTTATTAACATTGAATTTCATCTGTCATTTTGTTGCCCAGTCACCCAGTTTTGTGAGATCCTTGTAACTCTTCACAATCAGCTTTGGATTTAACCATCTTGAGTAGTTTTGTATCATCACATGGGTGCAAATTTCCCCACAGAACTTGGAAATTTGAAAGCATCTCCAGATGAAAGGTACTTTCAGGGTTAGACCCTTGGGTGTCACTATTTCGTGGAAAAAGTGCTGACTTTACTGGATCACTTCTGGATTGTCATCAATAAAGCAATTGCATATGCCACTACATGCTCCTTTGTGTGTCCTTGTTCCTGCATGTGTAATCACACTTCACTTCTCTGTCAGTCCAGTTTACTGATTCCAGAAGAAGTGTCCACAATTTTCCCTCTCAAATAAGGAATTAGGGAGCTTCTGTGTTATCACTTCAAGCCAACAAATATTCTGAAAACTCCTTGATTGAGCTGTTCTTCTCTGACTGTTGTTGTTGATGCCTTGAAAAGAGCTGGAAGATGGAGAGCTGAAGTGCGACAGATTTAAAAAGGGTTCTTTATTCAGTTGAGGGTTATTTTTATGTGTGATGAATGTGGAGGGGAATGTATTCAAAGCACTGGCAGAGGCATGACTTAAAGTAGATCATTTTGTAACCAGTGCCAAAACAAGCTATGGATGAACTGGTTTAAAGTGGGTAAAAGGTCAGGTGAATTCCTATTCCCCCACAATGAATTTGTTCCAAATGTTTGGTGAATTGTGAGGAAAAGGGGTTGTTTATTTTTCCTCCTGAGCTTTGTCGTTTTCTACAGGGTTGTAACTGGAAGTACCAAAACACTTGAAGAGAGTCTGCTGTTATGATATCTTTGTCCTGATCAGAAATGCCTACAGGAAATTAGCTCTTGGATGAAGAGCAACTAGCTCAAGCTGAACCCAGACAAGATTTAAGTGATGCTGGCTGGAAATGAGAAACACTTTGAAGAGCTGGCCAAGAGTTTGTCACTATCTTCCATCAAAGGTATTCATCAAAGTGGCCGACACTTCAGGGTCCCGTTTGATTCCTCACTAAGCCTGAATTGTCAGATAGCACAAGTTTCCAAAAATGCCTTATTCCACCTCCAGCTTGCGAGGAAACCTTCATTCTTCATACTGTAACTCGCTGTATCTAAAACTGAATGTGAATACGATGCATAAGGTCCAGCTGGTACAGAATACAGTGCACATCTTCTCCATGGTTCAGACCATTATGAATCTTTATTGCCTGTGCTTAAGTCCCTGCACTGGCACCCAGTCAGTTTCTGATGCCAGTTTAGGGCCTTGTCTACACTACAAGACTATTTCGAATCAACTTAGTTCGAATTTGTGGATTCGACCTTATGAAGTCGAATTTGTGTATCCATACTAAATACACTAATTCGAATTTCTGAGTCCACATTCACGGGGCCAGCGTCGACTTTGGAAGCGGTGCACTGTGGGAAGCTATCCCACAGTTCCCGCAGTCCCCGCTGCCCATTGGAATGCTGGGTAGAGCCCCCAATGCCTGCTGGGGGGAGAAATGTGTCGAGGGTGGTTTTGGGTAAGTGTCGTCATTGAACCGTCAATCACAACCTCCCTCCCTCCCTCCTTGAAAGCGCCTGCGGGCAATCTGTTCGTGCACTTTTCTGGTCAGTGACAGCGCGGACGCCACAGCACTGCAAGCATGGAGCCCGCTGCGATCATCGCCGTTTTCTCCTCCTCGCACTTTATCGTCCACCTCTTCCACAGTCAGCTGATGAGAAATCGGGCTACTTTTCAATGCTGCTGCAAGCACTGGGGGACCATAGGGGACGTTTTGCAAACATCAACGTCGGGTGGCCGGGCAAGGTTCATGATGCGTGTGTTTTCAGGAACTGTGGGCTGCTCAGACGCCTGCAGGAAGGTAGTTTCTTCCCGGACCACGACATAACTGTTGTGGATGAGCAGATTCCTAAAGTCATCCTCGGGGACCCAGCCTACCCGCTAATGCACTTGCTCATGAAGCCCTATACAGGCGCCTGGGACAGCGACAAGGAACTCTTCAAATACCAGCGAGCAGCGTGACCTGTGACTGTTCAGTTTCTTTACAGAGAAGCTGAACCTGCCCCTGTTTCTTTACACACTGACTGTTGACTCTCCTCTTCGGTTACATACCCCGTTCACCCCGTTTCCCCCACTTCCAACACACGTGTAAACATAAAATACATGTCCCATTGTTACTGAAGAAAGGTTTCTTTATTCATGACTTTGCGTTAAAGGGTTGAAACTGGGAGGCAGACTGTGCTGGGTAGGGTGTGTGGTGATGTAAAGACCGCCTCTAAACTCAACGAATGACAGGTTCCTGCTCCTAGAGCGGTCCTCAGTGCCGGAATGCTTCTTTCAACGGAGCCTGCCATCCCTCTTTTTCGAATTCTGTGTGCGGGGGGATATGTGACCTTGTGGCGGAGGAGTACCGATACAGATTCCTTTGCTGCGTGACTCAGCGGTCCAGGACAAGGACCGCTGTATAAGATCTGTAACCGCCCTCCCCCGCTACAAAGTCACATCCCCCCCGCCCACACAGAACCTGGAAACCACCTCCCATACCGACAATGGTGCCTACTGACTGCACTGTGTGTGTGACCCGCTGCTGATCCTGCCCCCCGTGTCTGTACCCTGGGAAAGGTGACTGTCCTATGCAATTAACAACCCCACACCTCCCATTCAAACACAGTCTTCTTTGAAAAAACATGACGGAAACAGTAATTAACAGCAAAGTATTTTTATTACTGAAGTAGACACTCAGGGGATGGAACTGGGATTGGGACTTGTGTGAGTCCGGAAGGGAACGACTTCTGCAAATGTAGGGTATGAGAGCTTTTTGGTACTTGAGCACTCGGAAAGCAACGGCAGACAATCATTTCAAGCCCGTTTTCCCAGAATTGCCCTGGCATACGCCATAGCGTGGCAACCATGGACACTGTTTTGCCTTTTGTGTATGTCACCGTATGTGTACTAGATGCCGCTGACAGAGGCGGTCCAGCAGCGCTACACAGCAGCATGCTTTTGCTTTTGCATGACAGCAGAGATGGTTACCAGCCATATTGTACCATCTACCATACCATAAATTGGTAATAAAATGGTAATAAGATGGGCATGGTTACCTGTCCTTTTGCACTGCACCATTTGGTGCTGTCATAAGTGCCCCTGGCCGAGCAGCCAGGGGCGCAAAAGCAAAAATTGGGAATGACTCCCTGAGTCAATCCCTCCTTTTTGGTATCTAAAAATGGAATCAGTCCTGCCTAGAATATGGGCAAGTGTACTAGAGAACCACTGTATCAGAGAACCAGAGAGCACAGCTGCTCTGTCTCAGATCCTGCATAGATTATGAGCTGTATGCTATTGACAGGGGGTGCTCCTGCAACAACCCCACCTGTTCATTCCATTCTTCCCCAGCCTTCCTGGGCTACCATAGCATTGTCCCCCAACTTGTGTGATGAAGTAATAAAGAATGCAGGAATAAGACACAGTGACTTGTTAGTGAGAAATGAGTGGAAGGCAGCCTCCAGTTGCTATGATAGTCCACATAGGACATTAAGGAGTGTGGAGGAGAGGAGCCCAGCATCCTGCTGCTAGTCCAGGGGCAATTGAATCTTTTCTTTACACATGAAGGGTGGGGGCTGATGAAGCTCAGCCCCCTGTTGCTATGATGACGATGGTTACCAGCCATATTGTACCATCTACCAGGAAAAATTAGGTTCACCTGACACTGGGGAACCTGACAGATAGTAGTCGGCATGGTTACCAGTCCTTTTGCACTGCCCCATGTGACAATAGGCTGATGATGAGGACGGGTACCAGTCATTTTGTACCATCAGCCATCCATAGCGTGGGGGAAGCAAGGATGTTGGTGTTGAGTGCTGCACCATCGCGTCTATCTGCAGCATTCAGTAAAGATACGGTGACATGTAAAAGAGTCAAGAGAGGATTGTTTTCCCTTTCACTTCTGGGGGTGGGTGGGGGGGGTACGTAAATTGCCGAGCTATGCCCTGACCCACCGCGGACACTGTTTTTGTCCCTAGAAGCATTTGGAGCTCAGCCAAGAATGCAAATCATTTTCGGAGACAGCAGGAACTGTGGGATACCTTGCGTCCTCAGTCCCCCCTCCCTCCATGAGCGTCCATTTGATTCTTTGGCTTTCCGTTACGCTCGTGTCGCAGCAGCGTGCTGAGTCTCTGCTATGCCGTCTGTCCGGAGATTTTTTTAAAATACTTTGGACCAGGCGTAACATTACAGTAATTCCCCTAATTAGATGCATGAGTCTCCTAGCGAGATCACCGTGAGGACGGGCACTGAAGGAGATAGAGAGCGCATGCTGCGTGAAATCTATCACGAACCACGGACCGATGCAGCCGTGGTCAGGGAGGCAATGCTCCCTGAATACCGCATGAAAGCCTCGCCCGGAAAAGGGTGCTATCATGGAGCACCCAATAAGGCAGCTCTCCCCAGGAACCTCCTGCTGATGCTTATCGATTAACGGAAGTAGAGCTTCGTGGAGATCTCCCAGGAGGATTTCTGATCTATCACCATATAGAGAGAGACCTCCTTCTCACACACTTCAGATTCCTGTTATATTAAGAATAAAAGTTAACATGGTTAAAGCACTTACCGACTGCTCCTTCCCCTGATTCAGGATCCGGGTTCATGGCCGGGGTGGGTTGGTAGGGCATCTCCGTGACGGTGATCCTGGCTGTCGGGGAAACCAGCGTTGTAAGCGCTCTCGCCTGCCTCGTCCTCCACAAACACTTCCTCATCTTCCCCGTCCGTGAACATCGTCGAGGAACTGTCCGTCGACACTGTCCCATCATCAGAGTCCATGGTCACTGGTGGGGCACTGGTGGCAGGCTCCGTAGCGTCCGTTTGCCGCTTTGATTTTTTGGTAGCCTTGTCTGGGGTCCTTGGTTTTCACGCGGCGATGCGTTGCATGACGGCTGTATCCTCTGTCTGGATCATGGCTTTGGAGACCTTCTCGTAGGTCTTTGCATTCCGTTTGTTGGAGCGCAGCTCCGAAAGCACAGACTCCTCGCCCCACACACCGATCAGATCCAAGAGTTCCCGGTCAGTCTAAGCCGGGTCCCTCTTTCTATTCAGAGATTACATGAACTCCTCTGCTGGAGAGCTCTGCATTGCTGCCAGTGCTGCTGAGCTCGCCCCGATGTCCAACCACAAAATGAGATTCTAACTGTCCAGAAAGGAAAAGGAATTCAGATTTTCCCGGGTCGTTTCCTGTGTGGCTGCTCAGAGCATCGAAGCTCGGACTGCTGTCCAGAGCGTCAACAGAGTGGTGCACTGTGGGATAGCTCCCGGAGCTACTAAGTTCGATTTGCATCCACACCTAGCCTAATTCGAGCTAGCCATGTCGAATTTAGCGTTACTCCACCTGTCGGGGTGGAGTACCAAATTCGAACTAAAGAGCCCTCTAGTTCGAATTAAATGGCTTCCTGGTGTGGACGGTTGAGCGGTTAGTTCGAATTAACGCTGCTAAATTCGAATTAAAGTCCTAGTGTAGACCAGGCCTAAGTCTTGGTCCCAATTTTCAAAGAAATAGATGAAATCTCTGTGACATCAAAGACCAGATTTTGATCTATGAACTGCCACAACAACTCTGCTTTTCTGGATAATGCAGATCCTAAAGCCCAGGATGAAGCATATGAGAGCTGGAGACAGCGTATTCTCTGTCAAGGGAATCAGGCTATTGAATGATTGTCCAGAAGCTATCAGGCGAATCTGGAGTCTGCCTATCTTTGGGAAACTTTGCAAAGCCTTCCTTTTGAGGGATCCCTTTCCACTGCAAGTGACACAATTTGAGCACCCTTTTATTCCTTAACTCCCACCCACCCCAAAAAACCCTACCCAAAGCAGAGTTCTGATCCTGTAAAAGGAGAAGAGCCAGAAACTTCATGAAGTCTTCTAGGGACTTTTGTTATTGCTATTGATTTATGTGGAAGGCGCTCATATAATATGGTGATGAGTGGCAATATAAAACCCTAAGACTGATAGAATTGGAAGGTATCAGAAGATTCCTGCCCATGCACTGTCCAGAGATGTTTGCAGATCTAAGTGGTTCAAATAGCATCCAGACTTTTAAGTATCTGTGGACTAAGTCTCTAAACTTTTGAATGATTGATTGTCACTAGTCCAAGCCAATATAATCAGCTAGAGGCAGTGGTTGCATTAGATCTCTGAGGCCATATAGAACCCTTCTCTTCTTGTGACGTCACACGATATTCCCAGATTGCTCTCAGGAGCACCACTGTTGCTTCCCCATCTGTGGGCCACTGTCACTGCAGTGTCCATAAGTTGTAACAGAGGCTGAATTCTATTAATACCTTTGCCTATTCCCTGTTTTCAGTTCTACTTCTTGGAAACCTGATCCATCAGAGGGGTCCTCAGAAACCACAGTGTTTCACAAGTACAGGAAGATAAATGTTGCTATAACTTTAGCAAGGATGAAGCTGAATGGGAGGGTGTCATGAGTAAGCTGAAGCAGAAGAGCTGTTTGATAGCACCTCATGTTTAACTTTCTATAATGTTCCATCCAATCTAAGGACCAGCCATGGCTGGATGAGACTATCGTGCTGAAAATTGTACAGATGTGTTCTCAGAGCCCAAAGCAGTCATAGACTGTCAAGCAATGTGTTTGACTGAAATGCCTGCCACCTATAGTAATTAATGCCAATGATTGACCTCTTGCACACATGGGTATGGTGAAAAGTACTCCTTCATGTCTCTTGGTGGTTCCTGGATGCAGCCAATATTCTAACACATCTGTAGCCAAGAGGGATTTTGTTTCCAAAACCAGAATGAGGGTAAATGGCTAGGTTATCTGCAGACTCTCTGCAAATGACACTGTAGTAAGGATATCAATTTTTAGTTGTCAAAAGAAACCTAGAAATAACTACAGGATGAAATCAAATTAAAGCACACTTGAATTTTTCTTCCTTAATGTGATGAAAGTAAAGGGGCTACAGTCAACCCTGCTTAACTGAACAGCAATGTATTTTTTCACATTATCTGGGATTTTTAAAAAATATGATCCCTCCACCAGAAGAAAATTAAATCACCAAAATGGAGGCTTTTAAAAACAAATTTCTTGAATGTTCCATTCTGCCAGCATCATTTCACATGGTTGTACATAAAAAATGCAACTAGACTGAAAACATAAAATTTGATAATGAGATTATTTGAATAAATCAAAAGCTGCTTTCACTGTAAGGTAACATACATCATAAATGACACTAAATGCTGTTTCAAATGTTAAATGGGGAATTCTTTAATGTCAATTGATATATAATGGGTACAATTGCACTGAGTTAGTACAAAATTGTCTGATGCACTGAAAACAAATTCCATTAAGTGAAATTATACTAAACGCTCAACCATGTTTTGGTTGGTGTGACAGCGGCTATTTTGGCCAGTGAGGCAGGGATTGAAACAGGGACTTCCAGAGCCAAATCCATGAGTGTCTACAAATCATAACAGTTTGTGTGTGTATGTATTGAAATAGTGCAATTTCTGGCTCACAAATGAGATCCTATTAATTACATTTTATATTTTCCAAGTGTACTATGAGACAGAATCTCAATGTCTCATGTAACTAACAATTATCTTGCACACTCTTCTATTGATGGGTCAGTCGGTCAGAAAGATTGAAAGCAGCCTTTGTGGCAAATATTCTTTCTTTTTGCCAGTGTTTTGTACTATACATCACCCATTTGGTACTTTGTCACATGATGGTGATATGCAAATGCAAAAACAAGCCATAGCTTAGCAAAAGCACACATCGGTTTCTTTTCCTGGGTCTGTTTTCAGTTCACATACAAAAGGTGTACCTACAGGCTTGCTTTATGGCCAGAACTGTGTGAAACAGCAGCTCAGTGGTGGTGACTCACTCCAAAGAGATTTGCTATGCTGCCTTATAAATGCAACCATTTCTACACTGCCACATTTCAATTGTTAGGGAAGGATGATCTGATGCTATCTGTATTAACTTTTGATGCTTCAGACAGTTGCTCACTCAGCTGAGTATAGCATCAAAGGAGAAATGGAAAGAGTACAGTTGAGCTTGCTGTTTTCCACCCTTCTGTCCATATTATGGCTGTCCCCATCATAGATTCAGTAGGATCACAGAGAGGATAAAGTGCCCAGGCTGTTCTGCACTTTGGGCGGGGGGATCAATCTAATTTACGCAACTTCAGCTACATGAATAACATAGCTGAAGTTGTCTTTACTGCAGTATGTCGACGGGAGTGTCTTTACTGCAGTGTGTCGCTCTCCCGTCGATTCCCCTTGCGTTCTCGTTGAGGTGGAGTACCAAAGTCAATGGTAGAGCGATTGTCGGTCAATTTTATCATGTCTATACTAGACACGATAAATCAACCCCTGCTGGATCAATCACTGCCCGTCGATCCGGCCAGTAGTGTAGACAAGCCCTAACAGTGTGAGAGGAGGGCCTCTAGTGTTGCCGGCAGGGCTCTGTGTCCCAGAGGGAGTATATCTGGCCAAAGTGGAAGCAGCATGGCAAGTGGCTGCATGGGAGGTGGGGAAGGGCACACTCTACTTGTGTACTGATGCAGTACTTGCCTTTGGAGAGCATGTTCCATCCCTTCACTTATCTCATTATGCTTGGAAATACTACACCTGCTTCTGCCCTAATGCTTTCTCAACATCCCCAAACGTGACTCTGAATCTGAGATTCAGATCCGAGTCCCTGTGTCAAACGAACAAATTTTAATGTCTCTCCTCTCTACTACCCTGAGCTGCTGCTTTCCTCTGTATGATACTCAGGTACTGGCTGTATAGGTGTAGCTCAGGCGGGCATGGGGTGGGGGAGAGCAGTAATATTATTTTATTAACTTATAGCTGTTGCTATGGTATTCACCTTTATAGTATCAGAGCACCTCACAAGCAACAATGAAGTAAGTTTCTTAACACCGCTGTGAGCTAGGAAACTTAATGTTTCTGACTAAGTTTCAAGTCCCCAAAACTCAAACCAAAACTGGAAAGGGTGCAGCCCACATGAAATAAGACACTTGTTTGCGTGAACCTTTACAAACCAAAGCTACCGAGTTTCACGTATGCCAGAACTTTCCGCAGTGAGAACTTGTGAGGTAAAGCCTATCCTCCTTTGGCCTTGGTATGGGAGGCTAAGCCCTCGGTAAGGAGAGGCAGAGTCTGACCATGAAAATAGCTATGGGCATTTAAAAACAGCAACAAAATGTTCTCTTACAGGATTTTAAGACAAGGCTCTCTTGTTTCCATTTAGTTGCTGATATCCTCTTCTTTTGAGCAAAGCAAGTGTATGGTAGGGAAGGTGGAAGGTGGTCAAAGCCAGGATATAATAAAAGAAAATAAATAAATAAAATACAATGCTAAAAAAGCACAGGAGCACAAGAAGGAAAGACCAAAAGGAGAAGGAGAGAGAAAGAAAGAGGAAGAAAAACAAAACTAAAAGGGAGAAAGGAGAAATAGAACTAGGGAGAAAGGGTATGAAGGAAACAGAAACAGGGCTCTGTACAGTGTAAATCCTGTTCTTATAACCTGCTCCTGACAGACATGCAAAGTACAGATGTGAGCTGACAAGGGCCGGCTTTCATAAACTCCCCTGTTTAATTAGAAGAGAGGAGAGATATCATCTTGTCTGAGGAGAGCTACACAGTAAGGAGAATTGCAGTATGAAGAGATTTCTTCCTTCAAAGAGTTGGAATCGCAGAGGGAAGAAACTGTGTTACTGGGACCCTAGAGGCTCCCTTATTGAAAAATCTGACTCACTCACTCTGCTGCTCCCTGCAAGCAAATGAGCTTTGCTAGCGACCTTTACATTGTAAAAAACCTTCATGCCCTCCTCTATGTAATTTTCTTTACAGATGAAGTGTCTCCCAAAATTAGATTATTGGCGATCAGGGTCTCTCTCAGTTTTCTATGGCTTGACTATCTGGATCTCCATGTCTTTAGTAGGTTGTATGGTTTTAGGTCTTATTACTGTAGCTGTACCAAGGCTTTTGCACATGAGCAGAAGAGTAGCAAAGACCTAGAAAAAGAGAATCAGTATATCACTGGAAGGGCTGCAACGGATTAGCTGGAAATGTCGAGCACTGTCACCATGACTCAGGGTCCGTTTCTGCTTCCACTCTTTATGTGCACTGCACTCCTGAGAAAAAGTCTGAGAGATCCCTAATGAACCACAGGAGGGACTAATAGTGCCCATGTACATAACTTCATGGTGCAGAGGAGTTCCTGCTACACTTCCACCTGGGATGTGAAATGATGACTTAGAACAGGGGACTTTGCAGTACTGTAAGGATAGTGAGATACCATGATTACTACAGTACCTATGTCAGTGAATGTTGAAAATGCGTTATACCACTTTGTGATGGGGTATACAAATCCCACACTGGACAACAAGAAGTTAAGGAGCTGCTCTGGGCTCAAGCAGCTCCACCCCGTCACATCTGCAAGGCATGCAGAGATTGGATGTAGAGCTCAAAAGGGGAGCAGAACAGTTCATTTTTGGCAGACCAGGGAAGAGAACAGACCTTCAGCTCCTGAGGAAAAGGCTAACTGAAGGCAGGAGCTTCCCAGTCGACTGCTGTCCAATGATCCCTCCCTGAGGGAAGGGAAGGCCAGACCAGATTCTGATACACCTTAAGAGGAATCATTCCCCTCTATTCCTATTAACACAATTTATTGTGTTAATTCCCCTTTGCTTTTTGTTAATAGACTATCCTGGAGGGGGAGAGACTTTGAAGTGACCTGGCTGGAGAGCCAGGTTGCAGGAAAAGCCAGACCAGTGCAGAGACAGAACGACAGGAGACACCCTCCATGGGGAGAGCTGCTATGCCACGCCTAGCCACAAGGAGATGTCAGCAGTGTAATCTGTTCACACTCTTCCATACTCTATAGACTGTGATCTGTTTAGACATCTCTGCCCAAACTCCCTTTTCTATAAGTTGGTAAAAGAAGGTTGGTAGGGCCACCAGCTGGACAGGATGTGTGCAAGCAGCTGGTCTCATCTCCCATGGGCTCCAGGGATGCAGTGTATTAACAAGATCTCTGGATACATGCAGAAACAGCTGGTGTCTTTCTCTCCAAGCACTAGTGACAGGCAAGAGCTAGTAACATGGGGAAGCAGATGGTGCAGTCTCCTAATGCTCCAGAGGGATGGTGGAAGTAGAGAGCGTACCACATGGGGAAGTAGCTATGGGGATAGGCTCCTGGTGTGCAGGGTTGTGCTAGACCCCTTGCTTTCTTGTGTAAATGACTTGGTCACCCACACTTAGAAAATGAGGTCCCAGAAAATAAACAGTCTATCTGGACATTTCCTGCTCTGAAGTGTGAATTCCTTTGAATAACATTTGAGCTCATGGTTTCAGCCCCCTCCAAACAAACACAAACAAACAAAAACACACAAGATGGATAAAGCTCTAGAATTGTAAATGACTTTACAGGTTCTTGTTCTGGTTGAATGACTGAAATCTGGTGCTGCTCCTCAGATGAGTGACCCAAGGCCATAATGGCCATCTAGAAAGTTAATTTTACTTTAAAAAAAAACAACAAAAAAACCCCGATGCTTATTCTGTATTAATGTCAAAAAAGTGCAGTGTCTTAAAGGAAAGTTAATCAGAGTCCTTCAGTATAAATCAGGTTTAGTTCTGTGTCATTTTTCTGTAAATCCTGATTGTCCGATGCATGCAGAACTGTTCAGAATCAGCTCTGTCTGATACATTTTGTTTTATAATGTCATAAAGGATTTTTTGTTCCAGCTGTGAAGCTAATGGAAAGTTACAGAAGCTATCCAAAGCCATTTTAGTAGACATGAAGTACCCAAACAATGGGAGGGGAGAAATGTTCCTGTAAGCACTCTTCCTCTCGATATATTACAGTGATGACTATGGCCCAGATTCAGACACTGTGTAAAGCAGTGCAACTCCATTGGCTTTAGTGGAGCTACACATACTTGTACTAGAATTGAGTTTAGCCTTTTATTTATATGGCTTCAAAGTAGACTAGCCACAACCACTCTATGGGTCAAATTCACTGCTAACAAATGCAGGCCTCACGCCACCAAAGTTGCTGGTGCTGCGTCTACATATTCTACTGGTAAACTTAGCACCCTCACTCTCATTCATTACAAGCCTACAATGTAATTGCACATGAGAAGACGGTCCTTTTGGCTATATATGGAATGACCACCTGGTTTCACTCCATAATTCACAAATTGATGGTGGCCTTTTACAGTGATATGTGACTTGTAGCTCTCAAGCTTACCGGAGTGAGGCGTTGCATGACAGTCTGACAATAATGTGGCATTTGCCCCAAGAAGAATGTCCATTTGAAACAAACACAGAGGCATGGGCTGGCATTTATAGGGTAAGATGTGAGTGGCAGTGACAGAACCATTTCTCAGTGAACTCTAAAATAATTTTGCTCCATTCATAACCTTTATTCAGCTCTCAAGATGTTAAGTGTAACAAAGTTGCTACACACATTTTTGTATTCTGGATACATTTTATGCTTTTGTGACTCCTCCTGGTTCTGTGGATGAGAAGTTGGTTCTTCAGCTTTTAGAGGCTGAGACCACTCAAAAAATGAGCCTGAGTTTCAGAATTCAGATTTGGATTACAGACATCCCATTGTTTTGGAGCATTATCCCTGGAGTTTTGTCCTGGCACTTCATTAAGATGGGGTCATTAGTGAAACTTGAATCCTTATTCAGCTTCTGAACTCCCACAGAATTCAGCAGTGCTTGTATGCAGA
Source organism: Mauremys mutica (assembly GCF_020497125.1). Taxonomy (NCBI): domain Eukaryota; kingdom Metazoa; phylum Chordata; order Testudines; family Geoemydidae; genus Mauremys; species Mauremys mutica. Next base: position 117,325,409 of record NC_059072.1, read on the forward strand.
GTTTGATTTGGGATAATCAGTAATCCTGGTAAATTGGCTTTTTTTTTTTAAAGTATTGGCTTATTAGTGCAACAGTGGTTTGCCAAGATGCTAATTCTGTTCTGTCTGTTTTACTGAGGATTGGTGAAAGGCAACCATTCTCTTGACTGCCAAATAAACTTTGTGTGCCTCAAGCTTAACTATCACATCTAATATCTATTGTGCAACAATGCTACACTGTTAAAAAGTCACTGACGTCTAGGCATCTGTTCTAGGTTATATTTTAAAAGAAATTAGCCTACTATAAATAGAAATGTCATGACAATTTTAAAACAAAATTTCAGTGGAAACAGATGTATTTTTTGGTTAAGTATTCAACATCAGTGTTTTGAAACACAGACAAAAGAGTGCTGTTCTAGCTGAAAACCAGCAAGTGAAAGTGACTGCAGTTTCATTGTCTGAGCTGTGTGAAGTACCAAAAGTATACTGTTGCTGTGCACTGTTAAACATGTTTCGTATTCCACCCCACATGATTAATCTAAAACAGTTAAACATTTAAAAATTAAATATTAAATAAAATGTAAACATTTAAAACATTCATCTAATACATCAGCATTTAGTAGGCAGTTAGCCAACTAGCCTCAACAAGTCACCATTAATTCTCCCCTTTCTCTGTGAAAAGAGGGATGAGGTCTAAAATGAGCCGGACAAGCTAGAACACTTTTCTGTCACTTCTCTTGTGACTCCATCAGTTTGTGGATGGTTTAAGTTCTCATTTGAAATCAAAGAGTTTTTAGCCCTTCTGTGTGTTTGAATAACTTCTCAGACATGGAATGGTGCACCGGTGTTTTCCTAAATCTACAGATAATGCCTAATACAGTAGCTCTCAGAGAAAGTACCTGACCATCTCAGCTGACTCTGAAGCCTAAGGAAAACAAAATACATGACAATATTAACATTCATTTCTGATCACTTTATCAGGAACATCCTGCCTGCTTGAGGCGGATAACACAGAAGTTAGAGATGAAAAAGATAGGGGTCATATAGTCAATTCACAGTGCATGATGTTCCCCAATATGTTAGACGTTATATGGGTCTCAGTGGTATAGACGGTTTATTTTTGTCGTTCTCTTCTGTTGTTCAGCTAGCTGCTACATTTTAATAGCTATATAAAGAATGGTGGAGGGCCACTCTGAGGTTAAGCCACTTTTATTTCATCTGTTAACTGGTCTTCTCATGGCCTTGTCTTCTACTAATCCAGAATTTTCCTCCCTGTGTGTGTGGTCCCCTCTCCAATTCCCAAGTTATCTTTTCCAATGTTTTTCCACTTCTGGAAGCATTGCCTAGGCGGTTGGACACCAAACTGTTTTTAAGGGGCACAGAGAGAATAATTTGTATATCCCTGCCTTCCAAAACAAGTGGGTATGGCTCCTCTTTCCTTCTCTCTGAATTGGCAAAGGCCACCCCATGAGAAGACCAATTAAAAAGTGAGACAAATTTGGCCTGTTCTAGGCCCCCATTCTATGTGTTTAGAGATACTCTTGTAGATATGTAGGCAGAGGGGTGTGTTTGTAAAGATCTTCATGAGTCTTTAGAATCTATAGTTTCTATATAATGTATGCTATGTTGATATCATTATCAAAGGGATTATTCCTGTTATCTTTGGTGGGGTGTGCAGAATTGTAATTAGCTGGAAAGGAACCTTGTGGAATCTAACCTTCCTTATTAACTTTCCAGAGAAAAAGGAAAAGTTAATAAGAGTATAATCTTAAATATTTTACTTGCAACTGGGTAATTAGTAGCAGTGAGTTGCCCACTCTTCCTTACTGCCCTTCACAGATGTGCTACAGGTATTACATTTCTGTGACTCATTTGTCACATCTATGATTCTAATCCCTGTGAGCAACCTGCAATGGGATTTAACAATACTGTACTCAGACCTTGTGCTCATCCCCACTGCTCAACCCCACCCCACCCCACCTCCTGACTCTCCTCAGTGCATCTTAACAGCCTAAAATATTTTCTCTTGAGTTCTCATTAAAATTCAGATTGCTCTTTCTTTTCTTATGTTTTGTGCATGTGCATATGCCATAGCTTGATGCATTTTGTGAACTTCAAAGATGTCTTGAGAGTGTTGCAGGACATGCCTGTATATACAAAGGTGGGTGCCTCCCTTAGACACAGGGCCCGTACCCCTCTGGAGAAACAACCATTTTTCATGCTAACCTATTGACAAATACTGGGGACTGTGTAATGACATTTAAAAGCATTCATTGCTATACTAAGCCTTGGAGTCCTGCAGTAATGTCCTTTTCTTCTCTGAGTCTGCCTGCTTCCAGCTGAGTAAAACAGAGGATTAAAGAAACAGGATTAATCTGTATATTTACAACAAAATATGAATAATATCTTTGTCAAAATATTCAAAAGTGACTAGTGATGTTGAGCGCCTTGGTTTTCAAGTGCCCAATCTGGGACACCTTAAAGGGGCCTGATTTTCTGAGTATGAGTGCACTCAGGTCCTATAAAGTTCTCGTCAACTGAGACCCCCAAAATCACTCATTGCTTTTGAAAATGGAAGTGTTCATCATGTTTTATTGTATATGCATAGTGTATGTGCTGGTATAGACAGTGGATATATGGATTAAAAACACCAAACCAGCTTATTAAATGGAACCATTTGTCCTTATCACTGCCTAGGGTTCTTAGAAGTTTTACCAACCATGCCTCACTTATGAACTTCAGGCAAATTGTCTCTCTCTTGTCCCTCATATCTTTTAAGGGCCTGCAACCCCATAGTAGGCTATTTGGGACTCCTTGCTCTCCTTTACCACATCATTGAACTTCAGAGTCCTTCCTCTCTTAGCCTCCTTGTGACATTCCCCAGCCTGTGATCTATTGACAGTGAGTCTAAACCCACCTATCTTGCTCTGGCCCAAGTCAAGTATCAAAGTAAGAGATGAGGAGATTGGAGAAGAGCCCATCTGTAGAAGGAGAGCTTCATTTGTTTTTCTATTGCTGGTCCACAAGACCCCTATGTTGCAGGATTGCAGGCCTGGAATATAAGCAAGATTCCAGGGTTAGTTCTAATATGCAGCCTCCTGTAGCAAACATCAGAGGCTAAATGTGAGTTTTTCCTTGCTTCACAATCGCTGACTTTGAGTCATTCTAATTACAGTGCATTCCTGTTGGGACAACAGCTATTAGTGTGTCCAGTCGTGTCTTGGAAATGTCATTCGTGTCTTGATGATTATGTTCATCCTGTGATTTCATAGGGCGTAGCTGCTCCTATCTCTGCCTGGTTCTCAGACTGCAGTGGATATGTGGGGATGTGCGGGCTAGGCAACAGTGAAGACAGAATTGCAATTGCTTATTTGTTCAGTTGCAGAGTAAACACTATAGCAGAACCCAGAATGAGTCATTACATTAAAGGCTGACCTCTGATATCCACCTTGTTTTGTTTTTATAAAATGAAGATGAAAGTCAAATCTAGTTAATTCCAATCATTTTGCAAATTAAGGTCAATACAGTGGCTTTTAAAGCACATCTGTGAGGAGTGAGTGGTAGGGAGTTGCATTGCCTGAGCTGCAGTTCCGGATATATTTTGTCATCAGAGCACTGAGGTGGATAGAATCTCTCTGAAGAGATACTGTAAAGAGGGGAACACTCCATTTCTGCAACTGCCATGTGCTGAAACTGTGCAGCATGTGTTCTCCTCCAGTACTGGCCTCCAGCTGTTGCAGAAGTGGAGGGCATGATCATGACAGCTGCTCCACCGTCCTGCATAGCTTGGGCTCCTGAAACAAAGGAATCAAAATTTTGACTCTTCCCCTCTCCTCTGTGTCCCTCCCCCCACCTCTGGCTTATGCATGAGCAGTTGGAATCTGGTCCTAATTCCCTTTTCAACTTAAAAGGAAACATTTATCAAGTACATGCATGTGCTAAGATTATTAGAGTTTACTTCTCCTGAAGCTTGGCCATAATGATAAACTAAAAATGGATCAAATAGGTTGATCTTTCCTATACAGGAAGTCTCTCTACTTAAAACAGAAAAAGTTGCTTTTCCTGGTTCCAATGAATTCCAGACTGTGGATTCATTAAAGGAAAGGTATCTCAGTACTGTGTATTTAAGAAGAACAAAGGTTACTGAATCCTAAAAGGAATATTTCATACAGGAGAAGGTAGCCTTCATAGTTTCTTTAAATTGATACTATAAGAAAAAGAGACAGCTGAATTCATATGATTTATGCTCTCAGGGCCAAATTCAGAAACAAGTATAAGTAGGTATAAAATTCTAAAATGGTATGAGGAGTTGTGCTCCAGCCCATTCAGCATGTAGATTACGCTAATTTAGAAATCCTTAGACTCTTTCACATACTATTTTTTTCCAAATGGCCCCAGCCTCCTTCAGTGCCCAGGATGGACTGTGCTCAGGGAATGAGTCAACAGGGTTGGCTCTAGGCACCAGCAAACCAAACATGTGCTTGGGGCGGCACAATTTCAGGGGTGGCATTCCTGACACTTCAGCAGTTGCCCTCCCAGAGGTTTTTTGTTTTGTTTTGTTTTTGTTTTTTTGCTTGGGGCAGCAAAAAACCTAGAGCCGGCTCTGTGAGTCAAGTATTAAAAGGAGGACCCCTTCCTCATTTGTCGCATTAGTTGGAATGTGTGTACTAGTTGTAGTACTGGGGCAGGGGACTGCAAAAGGAGAGATGACAATCTCATGGTGAAGGCAGTTTAATGTTAACTGGAGAACTGGATTCTATCCCTACATCTGCCGTGGATTTCCTACGGGGATGCTGGGCAAGTTACTGAAACCAAACACATTCATTAGTTGAGTTTCTCATTTTCTGTGTGCCTGACTTGAGACACCTGACCTGAGATTTGCAAAAGTGTTGAGCATTCATAATTGCAACTGAAGTTAATGGGAGCTGTGCTCTGAACAAATAAAGTGCTATAAAATGCTAATTTATCTGAAAAATCATCCTTGGGTATCTCAAATAGGACATTCAAAATTATCAGACACTTTGGAAATTAATTCCTCTCAGTCTCTGTTCCCAGTTGGTAAAATGGGAATAATAATACCACCTTAGCTCTTAGGCATTTTGGAAGATAAATTAATTAATGTTTGTGAAGCACTTACATACCATAGTGATGAGCACCAGAGAAAAACCTCTGCGGAAATTAATAATTCTGTTTTACAGAGCAGGATTTGAATAGTGTGCAGTAAATAAGGCCTTTGAACAATGAGGAAAAAATAAAATATTGCATGAGGATCAGTGAACGATCACTTATTCTCCTGTGCACTGAATGAAGCAAGTGTCAGGGGCCTGAGCTGAAATGCAGATCTGTTGGCTTGTTGTATCCAATCTTGCGGGCCAGTCAGTCAAGTGATTCTGCAGCCACCCAGCTGGGCTCATTAATCAGGCTGAGGGATGAGCCGGCTAGCCCCAGGCTGAGTTGAGGGAACTAAAGCCCACAGTTCCTGACAGCAGTTGTTCTGTGGGGAAAAAATAGTATGAAATGATGTAATTAAAGACTGTATCAGAAAGCATATGCACGAGGGAGCCGAAATTAAATGTTGAACAGGCATCCTTAATTCTGGCATTTCCTAACTTTTGAGTGTTTGACTTTGCAACGTTGACATTCTCTTCACAGCTTTTTTGTATGTAATGAGTATATATTCAAGTCATCTCTGAGCTGAGATCGTTTTCTGTTGCTACAGGAAATGTGAACAGTACTTCTACAAATTTAAACATTCAATTCTGAGAGCCAAAGTGGTATGGTCTTTTTACGGAACACTTTAACCACGGTGTTGTGCCTGTACTTTCATCACATCAAGTGATTACCCCCACACAGTGGATGGAACACATTTTGTTTTTAAGAAAATGTCATGGAAGATAATGAACAACATCCAAGAAATATGGTTGAAACTCACCCTGTTGCAGAGGGGTGATAGAAGATTTACACAGCCCCTTTACCCCCGTGGTACATTGGTGGCCCTGGCAGTGCGGTCATGCAGAGAGACCTTTGCACATCATGTGACGAGGGCTGTATACTCACTCTGAACAGGCTGGTGCAGAACGGGTAGGAACTGCCCCTTGTGATTACACAGATTCAGTGGGCTGAACTGCATGCAGGGGGGCATGATCCTAGGTAGGAACAGCAGCCCCAAAGTGCATACCCGCAGGAGTAAATAGTACCCTGCTTCAGCCCAGTATTATTACTCACACAAAAGCTATTTACTCTGGCTTTGTGGAAAGGGTGAATTTCACCTCCTGTGAGTTAGGTAAGCTAGAAATGACGTGTTTACTTCTTAACATTGCTATAGTTGAGACAGATTGAAACTCCCTGTCTGCACAACAGCTGGCATTGCACCAGCAACAATCATGTTCAAAAAACAATTATCAAGGACAGTTCTGCTAGAACTGGACTAGAATGGTTTTGCTCTTCAGAACGGCCAGTGACTTTTAAGAAATATCTGTTCCGGTTACAACTGTGCTAAGTCACACTATGGAGTCTAAGGGCTTGCTACACTTGAGAGCTACAGCGCTGGTGGTGGCTTTACAGCACTGTAACTTACTCCCCGTCCACACTGGCAAGGCACATACAGCGCTGTATCTCCCTGGCTACAGCGCTGGCTGTACTCCACCTCGACAAGAGGAATAAAGAGAACAGCGCTGCTCTTGCAGTGCTGGGGTGCCAGTGTAAACAGTGATTAATCTTACTGCGCTGTAACTGACCGCTGGAACCTTTCCATAATGCTTTTTAAGTAAAGATAACACTCTTTGTTTTGTTGTGACGTCTCTCTTTGTTTTGTTGTGAACTCGGGGATCCCAGAGCTGCTTATCTAAAAAACAAACACAGCTACTGTTTCCTCGAGCAGAGGCGGGGGGGGGGATCCCCTAGTGTTTGCTTGAGGAGAGAAGCAGCCAGGAGAGGGGGAGGAGGGGTCCGTTTTGGAGCAGCTGCTTATCTGGTCTGAAGGCTATTTGCATTTAGTGAATGAGAGAGGGGTGGGGAGAAGGGGTCGAAACTTTTAAAATGATTGAAGGTTGGTGCTGTGTATCTTCACGTCCTTAGAACTTGCAAGGCAAGGAGCTGACACAGTGTCAGCTCCAAAACTCCACTCTCTGTCTCCCCCACAATCCCTGTCACACTCCACCCCACCCCACTCTTTTGAAAAGCACGTTGCAGTCACTTGAACGCTGGGATAGCTGCCCATAATGCACCCAGTCCCAACACCGCTGCAAATGTGGCCACACTGCAGCTGCAAGTGTAGCCAAACTCTAAGACATAGTTTTTGAACCTCAGCAACTCTAGCTAGTATCAGTCATCATGCATGAGCTGTTAGAGTGAGTGAGGATGGCAACAAAAGCTCTGCCACTAAGAGTGTGGAGTCTGTCTGTACGCTGGAATTTATCTCCCACAAGACAGTGCACTGACAATTCATATTCTCGTTCAGCCCAGAATATAATTATTTGTTTGCAATAGACTATACTAAGAAGTGTCATTTCCAACTCCTAGGAGGAGAGAAGATGACAAACTAACTTACTTGTATCTCCTTCCTTACATGTCTAGGCATTACTAGCAGAACACTGCAGGTACTTTCAGTGTTTGCAGTGCTTACAAACCTGTAAAAATTCAGATTCTTTATGCTATTGGGAAAGTTTGTCAGAAACCAGCAGGTGATATTATTCTGCATTGAATTGAAACTTTGTCTGGATGGCAAAAGAAGCTCCAGGGGAGCAATTGTCTTATAAAAAACAACAAAGAGAACAAAAAATGTCAGCAGGGAAAAATATGTAAAATCCTTACACTCTACTTTTATTCAGTTAAATCAGAACAGAGATTTCAGGCACAATATATATAAATGCTTGGCTGTGGTAGCTTTATTGTAATGCATTGACAAAAAGGGGCAGAGCTAAGAGGAGTAGGGGAGCCCCAAGTCATGTTCTGACATCTGTGCAGTAAAATCTTTTTTCTGCTAATGTGTGTCATATTAATATGTGTATGCATGTTGTTCCTTTAACCCTTAAAAAACTGGATAGCTTTCAGTTGGATAACCTCAGATAAATAAAGCTGTTCCTAGGGTTCAGTGGCCAGGTCAGCTGGGGAAGCTAGTTTGGGGCTCAGGCAGGGTTACTGGCAGAGTGAGGTTTTTGGGGGGTCGGATTGTGGGAGGATCATGAGGCTGGGAGTGGTCTAATGCTGCTTATGGAAGGGGAGAAGAACGAATCAGGAGATAGGCAGAAAGCTGATTACAAATTAGCTCTAAATCTATGCAGACCAACAAAAGGATGACTTTTTTTCAGTCAAACTAGCATACACCAAGATCAGCTCAAATGATCTTAAAGGTGTTGAACTGTGTCTACTTGGAAGTTAAAGGTGAGGCGGGGGGGGGGGTTCCAATTGAGTTAAATAAATTCAATTGAAAAAAAGCATATTTTTCCCCATGTGGACAGGGCTGTGGATGGAGGAGAAAATTGGATGAGGCTCAAAAGATTAATATACTTGTTCTTTCACCCCACCCCTTAGTCAATGTTGGTGATGACTCAAGCCATAAAACTTCCCCAAAGTTCATCAGAATCAGAACTGGGTTTTTAGTCTGGATCCACCTCTGACAAAGAAGAGATGGATGCAGTGGATGCACATAAAAAGTTAACTCAGGGTTTAGAGGTTTTATGGATTTCAGGAATATTCCTGCACTTAAAAATGGTGAATATAGCTGAAACTATAGCACCTTTAAGACCAATATGAACTTTTTTAAATGTACCCACTGTCTGCAAGGTCTGTGTGTGCATGTGTGCAGTTGCCGGGGTGGGTATTGTGTATATATGTATAAAACTGGACAAAAGAAAGTAGAAAATACATTCCTCTGACAAATGTTTCTTTTAGAAATAAGAAGCAAGTCAGGAACTGCTCTGTGGATGGCAATAAGAAATAGGTTCCTATCGATTTTACACTCTTGGAATCTCATTAGTTATCAGATGGAACTTGACTACTGCCAACAAATAAACAACATTTTTTTCATTCTCTCCTGTTAAACTGCCCAAAGCCACCAAATACAGATTAGTCTGGAGTACGTTCATTGTTCTTGTTAGAGGTGGTATAAAAAAATCAGTTTTAGGTACACAACTTTTTTCTCCATCCTCCCTTCAGGCTGTTAAAGGATGCACAGAATGAAGCTCATTTCAAAAGCTGGTATCAGAAACTACTAGCTGCTGTCCAATTCTGCGCAGGAAAAACCTTAAATGATGAGTTTTCTAAGGAGAAGAAACTTATCAAAATTCTGGGAGATGTTGCTGAAAAAGTCAAGGCTGCCAGTGATCCCAAAAAACAGGTTTGTTAAGATTTTTTTTCCCTTCTCTATGTTTTGTACGAATAACTTTTAATTTTGAAGCGATAGCATCTTTCTCCTAAGTTGCCTTTTGTTATACTAAATAGCTCCATATTTTGAATAAAAAGTCCCCCAAAGTTTGTGCTATTCTGCACTCATACACATTTATTGGTTTGTTTCCTTTTGTGGGAGGAACGTAAACTCTGCTCTCTAATTAGTGTGTGCATAAATCCCAAGACTAAGCTTCTTAATTATATAAGAATGGGTACCATTCCAATCTTCCAGTTTGCCTTGGCAAAGCACATAAACACCTCAGTATTTGTGGTAGTCTATATACTTAGCATAGTGGTCACCAAGAATCCTATAATAATGTTAAGTACACCGCTACCTCGATATAACACCACCCGATATAACACAAATTTGGATATAACACGGTAAAGCAGCGCTCGGGGGGGGCTGCGCACTCCGGTGGATCAAAGCAAGTTCAATACAACACGGTTTCACCTATAACGCGGTAAGATTTTTTTGGCTCCCAAGGACAGCGTTATATTGAGGTAGAGGTGTATTTGTAAAGGCATTTATAAACATTTTAACAGCCACAACTGTAAACTATTTTAATGAGCTGTAATCCCTGACCCACAGTTACTGTCTTTGGCCCATATTTATATCATTCATACCCATAACCTTTTGAGCCACATCACTAAAGGTGACCAAGAATGATGTCTCCAACGTCCATCAATCTGTTAACCAAGGTAAAGCCTCTGAAAATGTTTGTCTTTTGAAGTTAGTTTGCTTATAGCAGGGAGATCTCAAGACTCTAGTGCAGCAGTTCTCAAACTTTAGCAACATGAGGATCCTCATTTGATTTATAAAAATTTCGGGACCCCCCCAAGCCTCCCTGCTCAGCCCTTGCCCTGCCCCTTCTCCAAGGCCATTCCCCCTGCTCACCCATCCACCCTCCCTCTGTCACTTGCTCTCCCCCACCCTCACTCACTTTCACCAGGCTGGGGCAGGGGGTTGGGGTTCAGGAGCGGGTACGGGGTGCAGGCTCTGGGAGGGAGTTTGGGTGCAGACTCTGAGCTCTGGGTAGGGGTGTGGGAGTGGGTGAGGGCTCCGACTGGGCGGCAGTTACCTCGGGTTGCTCCCAAAAGAGACCGAGGGGGCCAGAGGGTCTCCGTGCACTGCCCCTGCCCTCAGACACTGCCCCTGCAGCTCCCATTGGCTGCAGTTTCTGGCCAATGGGAGCTGCAGAGTTGGCGCTCATGATAGGGGCAGCACACAGAGACCTCCTGCACCGCCAGAGACTCAGAAACATATTGGCTGTTTCCAGGACCAGCGCGGAGCCAGGGCAGGTAGGAAGCCTGCCTTAGCCCCACTGCGCCACCAGACTTCTAGCATGCAGGAGGCACTGGAGGCATGAAGGAAGGAGAGGGAGGAGTTGGAGGGAGGGAGGGGGAGGAATTGATCAGTGGGGCCCAAGGACCCCAGTTTGAGAAACGCTGCTCTAGTACCGTATTTAGTGTCTCTTTAAAAGTTTAATGTTAGATCTCTGGGAGATGCTAAGTGCTTCCTTTGAGATGCTGAGCATCCTCAATTCTCAACAAAGCCAATGGGAGTGGAGGGTATTTAACATATAAAAAGGAGGCACATAGCACCTATCAATAGATAGAAGATGTATTCCCTGTTCCAAAGGGCTTCTTGTCCAACATATGCAGTTTGCATGCAGCTAGGCACAGTCTAAGTTTAGCTCACTTGGTTACTGAAGTAACCATTATTGTTATTTAGCTGATGTCTAAACTCTTTCTTGCCGAGATCTCAACCAGACAGACCAGAGAGCCAAATAAAGTTAAGACCTACCACTGCATGTTGTCAGAGTCTGGACTCTGTTTTGCCTCTACTGAGGACTCAAGGATTTTAAAAAGAGAGACAGAAAACATAGACTCATAGACTTTAAGGTCAGAAGGGACCATCATGATCATCAATCTAGTCTGACCTCCTGCACAACGCACGCCACAGAACTTCACCCACCCACTCCTGTAATAGACCCCTAACCTCTGGCTGAGTTACTGAAGTCCTCAAATCATGGTTTAAAGACTTAAGTTACAGAGAATCCACCATTTACACCAATAAACCTGCAAGTGACCCATGCCCTGTGCTGCAGAGGAAAAAAAAAAAAAGAATCCCAGGGTCTCTGCTAATCTGACCTGGAGGAAAATTCCTTCCCAACCCCAGACATGGTAATCAGTTAGACCCTGAGCTTGTGGGCAAGACCCAGCAGCCAGACATCTGGGAAAGAATTCTCTGTTGTAACTCAGAGCCCTCCCCATCTGGTGTCCCATCACCGGCCATTGGAGATATTTGCAGCTAACAGTTGCAGATCAGTTACATGCCATTGTAGGCAGTCTCATCCTACCACCGCCCTCCATACATTTATCAAGATCAGTCTTGAAGCCAGTTTTTGCCCCCACTGCTCCCCTCGGAAGGCTGCCTCAGAACTTCACTCCTCTAATGATTAGATACCTTTGCCTAATTTCAAGCCTAAACTTGTTGATGGGCAGGTTTATATCCATTTGTTCTTGTGTCCACATTGGCACTTAACTTCAATAACTCATCTCCCTCCCTGGTATTTATCCCTCTGATGTATTTATAGAGAGCTATCATATCTCCCCTCAGCCTTCTTTTGGTTATGCTAAACAAGCCAAGCTCTTTCAGTCTCCTCTCATAAGATTGGTATTCAATTGCTCGGATCATCCTAGTAACTCTTCTCTGCACCTGTTCCATCTTTCTTCAACTTGGAAGATCAGAACTGCACACAATATTCCAGATGAGGTCTCACCAGTGCTTTGAATATTGGTACTAACATTTCCCTATCTCTACTGGAAAGACCTTGCCTCATGCATCCTAGGACTGCATTAGCCTTTTTCACAGCCGTATCACATTATCATCTTGTGATCAACCAATACACCCAGGTCTTTCTCCTCCGTCACTTCCAACTGATACGTCCCCATCTTATAGCAAAAATTCTTGTTGTTAGTCCCTAAAAGCATGACCTTGCACTATTAAATTTCATCCCATTTCTATTACTCCAGTTTATGAGATCATCGAGATCTTCTTGTCTGATAATCCAGTTCCCCTCTATATTGGCAGTACCTCACAACTTTGTGTCATCTGCAATTTTATTAGCACATTCCCACTTTTTGTGCAAGGTCACTAATAAAAATGTTAAATAAGATTGGTCCCAAGACCAGTCCCTGAGGAACTCAACTAGTAACTGCCCTCCAGCATGTCAGTTCACCTTTCAGTGTGACCCATAATTGTCTCTGCTTTAACCAGTTCCTTATACACCTTTCAATTCTCATATTAATCCCCATCTTCTCCATTTTAACTAATAATTTCCCATGTGGAACTGTAGCAAATGCCTTACTGAAAACCAGGTAGATTAGATCTACTGTATTTCCTTTGTCTAAAAAAAATGAGTTATCTTCTCAAAGAAGATCAGGTTGGTCTAGCACAATCTATCTTTTGTCAAACCATTTTGTATTTTATCCCAGTTCCTGTTTACCTCTATATCCTTAACTACTTTCTCTTTCAAAATTTGTTCCAAGAGCTTGCATACTATTGAGGTCAAACTAGCAACCCTATCATTTCCCAGATCATTTTTTCCCCTTTTCTTAAAAATAGGAACTATATTACCAATTCTCCAGTCATAGGATATAGGGAGGTGGTGGAATCTCCTTCCTTAGAGGTTTTTAAGATCAGGCTTGACAAAGCCCTGGCTGGGATGATTTAGTTGGGGATTGGTCCTGCTTTGAGCAGGGGGTTGGACTAGATGACCTCCTGAGGTCCCTTCCAACCCTGATATTCTATGATTCTATGATATGACTCCCAAGTATACAGATTCATTAAAAATCCTTGCTATTGGATTTGAAATTTAATGTGCCGGTTCCTTTAGTATGCTGGGATGGAGATTTTCCAGGCCCCCCGATGTAGTCTGATTAAGCTGTTTGAATTTGACTTCCACCTTGGCTGTCGTAATTTCTACCTCTGTATCCTCATTGCCATGAGCCACCCTGCCATAACCCCATAACTCTTCACTAACCTCATTAAAAACTGAGGCAAGGTATTTGTTTAGGTTTTGGGCCATGCCTAGGTAATCTTTAATCTCCACTCCATCCTCAGTGCTTAGTGATCCCACTTCTTCTTTCCCTTGTTTTCTTCTTATTTATATGGTTATAGAACCTTTTACTATTGGTTTTAATTCCCTTTGCAAGGTCCAACTCTGCTTGGCTTTTGGCAGTTCTCACTTTATCCCTACACTTTCTGCCCTCCAAGAGGTAGCTTTCCTTGCTGATCAACCCCATCTTCCACTCCTTGTAGGCTTTCTGCTTTCTCTTAATCACCTGTTTCAGATGCTTGCTCATCCAGCTTGGGCTGAAACCCTTTCCTAAGAATTGTTTCCCCTTGGTTGGGATGCAGGCTTCTGACAGCTTCGGCAACTTTTACTTAAAGTAATTCCAAGCCTCCTCCACATTCAGATCCAGTCCACTTCCCTAACTAATTGCCTTAATTTTTAAAGTTAGCCCTTTTGAAATCAAGGATCCAAGTTGCAGATCTATTTTTCGTTTATTATTCCATTTAGTTTAAACTGAATTAGCTCATGATCACTCGAACCAAGGTGGTCCCCTACAACCAGTACCAAATCTAAAATGGCATCACCTCATTTTGGTTCAGCAACTATTTGGGGAAGAAATCTGTAAGCTATCACATTCAGGAAAATCTGGGCCCTACTATTAGTAGTAGCACGTGTCCTCCAATCTATATTTGAAAAGTTAAAATGTCCTATAATCACAGAATTCCCAGTAGTATTTATTTCATTAAAAATATTAGAGCTCTCTTTTCATATCCAAATTGGATCCTGGGGATCTGTAGCACACCCCAAGCATTATCCCAGGGGAACCACTAGTAGCTTTCTTCCCCAAAGTGATTTTGGCCCAAACAGACCCTGTCTTATCCATTCCATTACTTCTAATTTCTTTACAGTCTACCTCATTATTAATATACAATGCTACTCCACTACCTTTGCCTTTTTCTGTCATAAGAACATAAGAATGGCCCTGCTGGGTCAGACCAAAGGTCCATCTAGCCCAGTATGTGCTGCCTTTCCTAAACAGCACATACCCTTCAATACCTGTACTTCAGTCATGACTACTATTCCACCATGTTTCTGTTAGCCCCATAATATCTGGTTTCACTTCCTACACCAGTAGTGCTAGTTCCTCCATTTTATTACCCAGGTTCCTTACATTGGTGTAGAAACATCTTAATTGTTGCTGCTTGGCTTCACCAACGTTCCTTGCCCAATTGTCATATAGTCATTCTACTGCCAGTGTCACCTATATGACTGGTATCAGCACTATCCTTCCTCTTAATGTCCATTCTCCATTGCTGTTTCCTTTCTTACTTGATTTTCCTCCCTTTCAATGTTAAAATCAGGCATGGAGATTACATGAGCATTTCCAAACCATCCCCCCTGAATTCCTACTTTAAAGTTCTTTTAATCAATTGTTCCAATCTCCATCCCAGAAGTCTATTTCCCTCCCTACTCAGGTGGAGTCCATACCATGAGAACAGTCCTCTGTCCATGAATGCCTCTCAGTGGTCAGACGTTCCAAAGTCCTCCTTATAGCACTACTGCCTGAGCCATCTGTTGATCATCATAATCTTCTCCTCCTCTAGGGACAGGCAGAATCCCACTGAAGATCACCTGAGCCTTCATTTCCTTAAGCATCTTCCCCAGCCTGGCAGAGTCTCCCTTGATAAGTTCCAGCGAGAATCTAACAGGATCATTTGTTCCCACATGAAGGACAATCAGTAGATTCTTTCCTGCTCCCATTAGGATCCTCTTCAGACTCAGGTCCACATCCTGTATCTTAGCTCTTGGCAGACAGCACACCCTTCTGTTCTCTGGATCAGCTCTGATGACAGACCTGCCTGTTTTTCTTAGCAGTAAGTCACCAATCACATAGACCTGCCTTTTCCTGGTGATGGTGTGATTCTCCGGCCTTCCTTCTGTTCCTTCTGGCTGAGACTCCTCTTGTCTTTTATTTTCCCTTGCAATCTTCTGTGAGTCTTCCTCTTGGGGCTCTGAACTCTGGGTATCTCCATAGGCTCTTCCCCTCTTCCTGTAGGACTTATAGGACTAGCTGCTCTTCTCTTCTTCCTTGTCCTCCCTCCTTCAGTTACAGCCTGGCTCTGCCCCTTCTTCATTTTCTAACTCCGCAAACCTGTTCCCCTTAACTAGCCGGTCTTTTCCTCTGCTTGGTTCTCGTAGTCACATGCTTCCACTGGCCACTTTCCTCAACCATTAGTCTCCCCACTGAGTTTTTCAGTCCAGCTTGCATCTGCGAACCTTGGCTTTTCCCTTCAGCCTCCTTTGTTTCATCATTTGCTCAAATCCCCTTTGAAACTCAACCATAGTTTTCACCTGCATCTCTAAGCCTCAGATCTTTTCTTCCACCAACTCTATCAAGCAGCACTTCATACAAATGAAACATTTTTCAGGTACCCCACTCCAGGATCCATGTATACCCCATAGCTTCCACATCTCTGGTCATCTTCATTGTGTCTTCCAGTGCTTGGGTCACTACCACTGCTGCCTCTGTATCTCTCTTAGCCTTCCCACCTAAAGTCCTGCCAAGGGGAAAAAAAAATACAAAACCAAAAACCCAAACCAACACCAAAAGAAAACCAGAATGCCACACCTAAACAAACTTTAACATAAGAAGACACAGTGATTTGGCAGAGTGAAAGATTGTGCATGCCATTGTAAGAAGAAAGCAGTAGATGTGTATGACACCTTTTTGGTACATCAACCAGACCTCAGAGACCGATCAAGAGGCTATAAAGCCAGAAAAACCCAAACCTTGTAATTGGCATACCTACACTTAGAAAAGGGAGGCAAGGCAACAGTCCTGAAGCAAGAAACCACTCATTGTGAACTTGGTTAGAGAAAAATGTCATAAGAAAAAATGCTGTTCAGAATAAGAGGTGCTTAGCTGAAAAGCCGCTGAGGAGGACACCGTAGGCAACAAGGGCACAGATGTAGACCACGATCACAATTCTTAGTCTCAGCTA
The DNA here is from genome assembly GCF_020497125.1 of Mauremys mutica. NCBI lineage: Eukaryota > Metazoa > Chordata > Testudines > Geoemydidae > Mauremys > Mauremys mutica. The sequence continues at coordinate 117,341,856 of NC_059072.1, forward strand.
CTGCACACTGGTGTAATCCCATTAACTCTTATGCGGTTGCATTGATATTACTAAGACCAGAAATTTGATTCACTATCTTATTAAAATATAGCAAGAGAGTTGGCAATTAAAAAACTGCTGTGATGTTGTTTCAAGTTGTCATAATGATTGATGTCTCACAGGAGGTACTAAAGATGGAAATCAACAAACTTAAGCAGTTCTTCCAGGAGGTAAATGTTTGCCGGCTTCCCCTGAATCCTGCACTTGTTGTACGAGGCATAGATGCAGATGTAAGTCCATTTTACTCTATAGATTATTTTATTTTCAGTGTAATAAGTACTAGGGAATGAAATGTTGCATGAACTAGGTCATGATCCTGCAAATCTTTATTTATGAGTATCCCCTTTAAGCTTTGGCATCACATAGGCAGCCATTCACAGGACTAATATTTTTATGGATGCCTTCAACCCAGCTAGGGGGAGAGGTAGTATTTGCCAATTTAAGTGTCTCTCTCTCCCCTTACAACAGCAGAATTGCAACGGAGACTCAAAATTGTGACTAGCATGGTTCCAGCCCAGCTTTCCTCAAAGCAGCTTTTATGGGGAAGGAGGTATCTGCCTCTTTAACAGTGCCCCCTGATGCAGTAGCTGGTTGCTGCCACACAAGTGCAGATTCTTGCTGGCAGCTTTTCCTCCCTGGGGCTTGACAGCTTTCAGAGATGAGGGGTGCTTAGCTGTAGCACTGGCCCTCCTCCCATTGAACCTGTGAGATTTTGCATGGTAAATGTTTGCAGATTCAGCCACCTGTGCAAGTTATCCTTATTAAAAACTACTGATGAATGGAGGAAACTTGTGTATTGTTTCATATGTTTGACTTCATTGACCAGACTGCCAGGACTGTTTCATTCATGTTTTATGACAGAGAAATGTCACACCAGAGGATTCAGTGTTGTTGGGGGAAGAAGTACCCAGCCACAAGGAAAATATAATATGTACAGGTCTGAGGGGCTTTTTAAGTTATAGCTTTATAATTACAGCACTGCTCTATAATTTTGCTCTGAGGCCTGTAACCCACAATGGACCTGATCTTGTGAGGAGTTGAGCCCTTCAACCTTCTTTGACCTATGGCTCTCCCAATAATTGCTCTTCAGACTGGATGTCAATGAGCACTGAAGCTTCTTAGCACCCTGCTGGACTGGGCCAATTGTGGATGACATAAATCAGAAGAATTTTCAAGCTAACTGTTTCTCACAGCTTTCAGACTTTCTGGGAATAATGACTATTGGGGAGGTCTCTAACTATCCAGTTGAGCTATTGATAGTAAACCAGATTGGCTTGACTGACACTGAATCTTGATTGATGTGTGTGTATTTATACATTTTCTTATATATATATATTTTTTTGTCTGCAGCCACTAGACTGAAATGCATGTTCTATTTCATGAACTCTAACATTTTTAGAATACTCCTAATAATCAAACCATAATTCATTTCAGCATTGTCTACTGGTTAAACTAAGAGTCAAGCATCCAGGATCCTTTTCCAGCTCACCCACTGGTGTATTATCGTACATTAACCTTTGGCAAAGTCTTTCAGTCACTCTAAGTGAAATCATTGCCCCATTGAAGAAAAACTCCTGTTGATTTCAGTGCAGTCAGGATTTCACCATCTGTGCCTCAAATTTATTCATCTGTAACATCGTATAATATATAGTTCTCAGACTTCACATGCGTGTAAAGAGGCTTAAGTAATGTTTCTAACATACTTTGAGATCCCTGGATGACAGACAATATATAGCTGTCTATATTATAATTTTTCTTTCAAATTTTCCACCCTTGCATACGCCCAGTTCTGATTTTAATGGGAGCTGTGAGGTGCTTATTATTTCTGAAAAGCAGGCCATTGCTTTGTCTTTCTCAGTTTTTCTTTTTTTATAGTGGTGATAATAATACTTACCTAACTCACAGGGGTTTTCAAAGCTTAGTTCATTAATGGTTTTAAAAGCCTTTTGAGATCTTCAGGTGGAAGGCTCTATATGATGCCAACGGTCAGGGTTTAAGACAGGCTCCAAATAATGTAGATTATGATGATTAGAATTTGCTGCACTCCTAACCCAGCCTTAGAGACCCATTAAAATTGATTTGCCTCCATAAGGATTGCAGGATCAGGCTACCCACTGACAAAATAAGACCAAAAAAAAATCTTTAGATCACAGTGTTCACAAGTGCATTGCAGCCTTTGATTGGGTCTGCCTTGCATCACTTTGGTCTTTCCAGTCCCAGCCAAAATGTAGCACTGAATGGCCTGGGAAAAATAAAAAAATAATCGTAGCGAAAAGATTACCTGAGCATTTCAGAACCTTTAAGAAGTTTGAATATGATTGTAAAGATGGGCAAAGTGTCAAAGGAAGTAGAGATTCTTCTGTTCTGAACCAGTTCAACTATTTCTAATATAGAGGACTATTTATTTTTGTTACCTGTGCTGCTGATAAATACTTCAAGACACCACATCTTCTCAGGGAAATGTTCTACTGCTTTTACCCTATAGTATACTATATTTTATGTGTGTGTCATTTTTTTTTTTCAAAAGGCATGTTCATATTTCACATCCAATGCTTTTCCATTGAAAATCTCCTTCATCAATACAGAGACACTGAGTAGAAACATCAATGTTATTTTTAAGGTAAGTTATTCATACTAATAACCCCCAGTTCATTTTGTATGCAAAATGTTAATTTAATACTCATTGAAAGGGAAGGCTTCAGATCTTGAGCCTGAGGTGTTTGATTTGGCTGTGCTGCTCAGTTTTCATAATCCTATTTGATGCTAGACCTTTAAGTACAGTATATTAAGGAAATATATTAAAGCATCCAAGGTTTTGATTGGTAGAAAATCAAATGCATTCTAGGAAAACAATGTGTGCTTTTAACTCAGGCTAAACAGTAAAGGGTAACATAGTGTATTTACCTTCTTGAGGTCTAAGGACAAAGTCCAGAGAAATAACTGTTCAAGGAAAGGACTTAATTGTACAGTAGCCCTGTCTAGCAGATAAAATTCTATCATGCTGAAGACTGCATTTGGCACAAAACATATAGGACTCAATTCTGAGTCTCCAAGTCAGAGTCAATGTGATGGAGTAGTGGTGCCAAGGGATCAGCCATTCCCATCATGTGGCATGGCTCTTTAAGATTTGGAAAGGTCTGATGTATATACAGCGACTCAGGAGATAGTTAGAGAGAGGAACTGGTCCTGGGAATGAGTGGTGCTTGGGAGGAAATCCTGTCCCGGTGTCTTTAAAGGCCTGGGGCCAGGAGCCTTGCAAAGAGTCAAGAGAGAGGCTCCCTTCTCACCCAGCCAACTGGCTTTTAGGAAAGGGACTGGCACAAAAGCTACCTCCTCCCTCATGTTACAGCGGGACCCTAGCAGGAGAAGGCAGCCTGCTGAACACCCTGCACCTGAGGACTCACTGCGGGGAAAGGGCCAGCTGAGGAAGAAGCTGGCTAAAGGTGGCATTGGGGGAGGGCAGGACCCCCCCCCCCCCAAACACACACACTTAGCCCCTGACCAAAGCTGGGTGGCATAACAGCACAGCCTCTTCCCTGCTGGCATGATGAGGGGTGGCTGGGCGAAATTTGAATGGCTTTGAAACCCTGTGTGTCTGCTTGGGCCCTTTGCTTTCTCAGTCCTTCTGGCACCCATGAATGCCAGCCTCCCAGTCCCCAGGGAAAAGCAGAGTAGGGCTGGGTACAAGAGGGAGATCTCAGAGCTGGGGGCAGATCAATGTGGAGGGAAGAGCACTGGGCTGGGTGTGGGGCAGCCTGAACAGAGTTTTTGTGGAGCTGAATGCAAGTGAGAGAGCACAGATCTGGGTGCCAAGGCAGTGTGAGACTGCTCAAGACTGGGTATTGGGAAGCAGCAGGGGAGAGTTTGGGGGTGGAGGCGAGGTGTGGGACTGGATTCAGGGCGGTGGAGGGAGAGCTCTGGATTCCCATCTTAGGAAAATTTTGGTTGCATCCCTGAGAGAGGAGTACCTGTTTTGAACCAATCTAGTCATGGTAATTGATTGAAAGAACCTTGAATGGTTGCTAAGTGCAACATACCTGTAGGACCATGAGACACCACCCCATGGCAATCATGTTGTGGAATGATAGAGGAGGTACACCACCTTAATAATGGTATTGGGATGGATTAATCGCTGGTGTAACTCCATTGTTGTTTTTGGAAGTAAGCCCAGGATTGTCATGTTTCCATACACAAAGAGAGAAAACATATGCCTTCAGTCTAAAATTACTTCTGTTTCAGATTAAGAGAAACAACAATAGGAAGGCCTCCTTGAGAAAGCATGGTACGAGTGTGTGAGAGAGCTCTCTGTTTGGACCACAGCAACCTGAAGAGCACAAAATGGTTGCTGCCTCCAAGCAAAGGGTTAAGGGGTAGTTCTTAGAAATTAGAAGGTGCCCTAGTCAGAAAACAGAAGCCTAAAAATGTCATGCTACAGACACCACCTGGGTGAAATTTTCATTTTATGCACATATGGCCCAGGAACAGAAATATCATTTCTGGCCACACTGGAGGAAGCACACTCATCTGCCTTTATCAGAGAGGTAGCCGTGTTAGTCTGGTTCTGTAAAAGCAGCAAAGAATCCTGTGGCACCTTATAGACTAACAGACGTTTTGTATACCTGGCACTACTTACATAACAAACCAGTGGCTTAAAGTGGAAGGAGAGGCAGGTGCCTCGTCATCCCACCCAATGTTCACCTCTGGGGCAATGAACACTGGCAGTGATGCCAATAGTGTTATGAAGTTCCCCGCACCTTCTCCTATCCAACATACCGATGTAACAGCAACCGTAATTTGGCTCATAATATGCTTCATTATTTGTAATAGATAATGCTTAAATAAAATGGTAACTGTTGTTTTGAACAGTGGTGAGCAAACACTGGAAAAATACTCTTCAGGTCTGGCTGCTGAGCATAATTAATTGGAATCAAGATTAGCTGTAAACAAAAGGGAAATGGATTTTTAAAAAAATAGGGGGAAATTGATGTCCTCTCATTAAATGCCTGTAGACTAGGATGCTTCTGTAAAAGGAACATAATAAAGGAACAAATCATTGTAATGTAACTAAAGCTTACAATTTATGAAAGACTTTCCTGATGAAGGCTTGAAAATACCAGTAATATCCAGATGCAATTTAGACATTGAGGAGGAAGGGATGAATAGCAGAGCTTTTGTTTTATGGGCCATTTACCCAGCTATGGTAGAAAATAATCCCTTCATTAATTACAAGACGCAAGGTCCGATTTCTCTAAGATTGTTGTTCAACAGACTCCATTTGGGGAGCAGTCAGCAAGAAAATGCTGATTGAAACTGGTTCTGAATCATGTCAGGGAAACCATTTGTATGTGTAATAAGGTTGCCCTGTAGTGTCAGGTCGAATACTTGTGCTCTCATTCCTGAAAAGGGATCTGCTATTGGATGGATTTTGAAATTTAACTAAACAAGGATCCAAGCTCCCGACTGCATGTGAAAGACCAGTAATTTCCATGTGAATAATAAACTGCAAGGTTGCAGCAGGCAAAAGGGCATATGGTACCATTAGTGTAGTTGCCAAAACACTTATTGTCTGTTTAAGTCATTCCATTCTTTCTTCCTTCTGATATAGTATGAACACTTTGAGCAAAACTGCAGGGATTTACTGCAAAATGAAGGTAGCTGGGGCTTTTGGCCTGGAAAAAATCCAAAAGAGAGAGAAAAGTGTCTCTCTTTGGGATTCAAGAAGAAAGTCAAATTTCACGTGCCCTTTTCACAGGTGGGAGATGATCTACGTCAGGATATGCTGGTTCTGCAGATTATTCGTGTGATGGACAGAATTTGGCTTCAGGAGGGACTCGATATGCAAATGATCATTTATAAGTGTTTATCTACAGGAAAAGGCCAAGGTCAGTACAGATTAGAAAGAATGCATGTATTACATTATTCATACCTCATGTAAACCAGTAATACAACAGCTCTCCTCCCTTCAGTATTTCTTTTTGAAGGTGTCTTTTCTTTTTCCCCTTTGAGGGAAAAGAGTGCTCAGAACCACCCTCAGTTGGGTCCTAAACATCTTTGTAGTTTTAGGGAGGTTAACTTTTTTTTTCCCCCTTCAGAAGAAATAGAACCTAAGCGAATGAGGTTTTGTAGCAACCCAGGCCTGAATTTAAAGCCTAGGCATCCACAACTCGTCTTGCACTCTCAAAAAAACTTCCCATTTAGGCACCAAGTAAGAACTTCTGAAAACCTGTTCAGAAGTGTTGCCGTGGGAATTACTGGGTGCTAAGCTGCTTTGCAAATCTGGCCCTTATTTAGGTTTTGGCTATAGACTAATAAAGTTCCAGAAACCCCCCCGTGTTGTTTGAAATGCCACCCTTGCTGTTCATACTGCTTAAGGCAAGCTTGGCTCATATGAAAGCTTTATTTATTCCTTTTATTGTTGAACTCCACAATCTAGTTGTCCATTGTGTGGAAAAGCATTTCCATTGATCAGTTTTTAATTTATCTTTAATTTCATTGAATAGCCCTTTGCTCTTGTTTTATGAGGCAGGGCGAAGAGAAGCTCCCAATCATCCTTTTTCTAGATCATCTAATACTGTGTAGACTTTTATGGTTAATTGAAATGTGTGTATAAATCTCTCCATGGGGTGACATGATACAGTGCAATGCAGATTAATAAACACTCTGCCCCTTTTTAAAATTGTGAGTTTTTCATGTGAACTCCTTTTCTTTGATTAGGACTAGTACAGATGGTGTCAGATGCTACAACTCTAGCCAAGATCCACAGGGAGTCTGGACTGATAGGACCACTGAAGGAAAACACAATTAAAAAATGGTTCAGTCATCATCATCCTTTGGAATCAAGTTACCAAGAGGTATATTAAAATGGAACATTGCATAAATTGTTTATTTTACAAATGGAAAAAGCAAATGTTGATATGCACAATCTCCTGAAGTCAGGGAAAACAGATCACATGTACCATCAAGGCTTCTGAAATGGCACATCGATTTCTTTGGCCAGATTGCCAGGGACCAGATTCAGTGCAGTGTTTTTTCAGGAACAATAAGAAAAGTCAGGAAAATACCATACTTGGAGATAAAAAGGTGAAGTAAGAAGAAGTTGAAGACAAAATTAAGTAAATAGATACTAAACCTAGAGGTTGTTTTTTTTTTTTAATCCCGATAGTGAGATGTGGTGTTTTATATATAATCACACACACGATATCTTTTCTGTGCTTGAAAATGTCACACTTTTAGAAAACTGTATTTCATTGAATTCCCCCAGTAATATGATGCATCAGGTCACGCTTGTCCTTTTACATTATGGGATCCTGTGTAAAGCATCTGGTTTTATGCAAACTGGTGTTACACATCTGGTTATATATCATCCAGGAAATTGGGGAAACTGCAAAAGCAGAGGTTTCCCTCTTAAAAGAAAGAAACCATGAAGTCACTTTTGCACATTCTTTTTAGGCGGGGCATGTCCTGAGGTTCACAAAAAGGCTTTGAAATTTTTAGCATCCTGAGGAATTTTTGAACACATCCCCATACCTGCAGTAGATTAGTAGCCAAACTTTTTGCCCAATTTAAAAAGAGCTCCAGGTGCTGAGCTACTCTGAAAATGAGACATCTAATTTGATGCCTAATTGTAGGCATCAACGTATACATTTTTTTGCCAGCATGCGGTGGTTGGTTGGTTTGTTGTGTATTTATTTATCCAAATTTTCAATCTAAACTTTTAGAAGCAGCTTTAATGTAATAATTATTACCGTATATATTTACAGTAAAGGTGCTGCTGACATTTTGATTGAAAATTGAGACAGCTATCCATTATCAGTCAAAAATCCAGTTTTGCTGGGTTTTTTGTAAGTCAAATAACATGGAATGTTCTTGAAAACAACCCATTTGTTACGTATTATGTTCATTTTTTTTTAAAGAAATGAAATAGTCATTTCTGATTGCATAGGATGTCTGTATAATTGTTTGTATCCTGCTCTCACCATTTCTCTTCTCTTGATATTAAGATTTTGCACTTGGATACTGAACTCACATAGGTGGGTAAGCTTTATTATCCTCATTTTACAGTTGGGCAAACAAAGGCACAGAAAGGTGAAGTGACGTCTCCAAAGCCACCTAGCGACTAAGTGGCACAGTCAGGAATACGCCCCAGGCATCCTGAGTTCTTGAGCTGTGGTCTAATCACTCCACAGTGCTACCATCAAAATCAGTCAGTAGATTTAGCACCATAATACTACAGTAATATCAGTACTCAAACAATTTTTTATATTGGATAGTATAGTATAAAGATGGTACAGTACTGTATGCACTCAGGTTTTGACCAAGAACTTAATAATTGTGAATTAGGTTTTATAGAGTCTGTGTATAAATGGCTCACATTATTATTAAGACAGATAGCTGAGAAAGATTCCCAGGCGGTTCAGACCCTTACAGTTGAGAATACTATCTGTGGTTGTTACACTGTAGTAGCGAAGATAAAACCTGCATGGGCTATAGTTCCTCATGCTTTGTATAAATCTGATCACCATCTAGAGCTAGGAAGAATTCTCTTCTTATCCCATGATATGGCATGGGGCAGAGTCTTTCCCTGTGGTGGAGAAGGGCTCTAGCCAGCAGAGAGCTGCAGGAGCCTTTCCTTGTTGCCCCTCTTCCCTCCTTCCTCTCCAACCCCCACAAGCTTTTCCCCACCTCTGGTGCCTTTCCCAGCTGCTAGAGTCTTTTCCTGCAGTGGGGAAAGGCTCCAACAGCTGGGAGGCAGCAAGACTCTACATGTTTTGGGCTAGTAGAGAGCCATGTATAGTATGTACTCGGGTACCCTTCAGATGTGTCTGTACTATAGTTGCCTAAACTGTGCCTCACAGTCTACATTGATACTTAAACCCGTGCTGGGTGCTACCTGAGTACATACTCTACATGCTGCCAAAAGAAGCATGCAGTGTAGACATAGCCCTGGTGAGTATCTAGTGGTTAGAGCAGGGGTTTAGGAATCAGGACTCCTTGTCATGTATTCCTAGCAGTGGCGGCTCCAGGCACCAGTGCTCCAAGCGTATGCCTGGGGTGGCAAGTCGCGGGGAGCGGCCTGCCAGTCACCATGAGGGCAGCAGAAAGGGAGCCTTTGGCGGCATTTCTGCGGGAGATCCGCCGGTCCCGCGGCTTCAGCGGCAATTCGGCGGTGGGTATGCTGAAGGTGCGGGACCGGCAGACCTCCCGCAGGCAAACCGATGAATCCACGGGATCAGGGACCTCCCGCAGGCAAGCCGCTGAAGGTAGCCTGCCTGCCGTGCTTGGGGCGGCATAAAAGCTAGATCCACCCCTGATTCCTAGGTCTGCCACTGAATCTCTGATACTTTGGGTAGTTCACTTAACCTTACTATATTTGAGTTTACCACTCTGTAAAATGGAGGTCGGATTCCTTGTCCCGGGATGTTGTGAGGCTTCATTAATTAGTGTTTGTAAAGTTCTATGAGTTCTTGAGTGAAAGGTTCCATCTAAATGCAAAAGAACTATCCAAAATAAGTCACTGCTCGAGATAGAACTGTCTAGATGAACCATTGGTCTGCTGTACTATGGCACTTCTCATGTGATTATTTTAGGTCCCGAACCTGCAAACGCTTAGGCCTGTATTTAACTTTAAGCATGTGCACAAGAGCTTGTAGGACTTGGTATTCATGTTAGTATCACAAAAATACATTACTGTATATTTCTTCTTTGTGTTTTTGTTTCGTTTAATTAGGCAATACAGAATTTCTTTCATTCCTGTGCTGGCTGGTGCGTTGTTACCTTCATTCTGGGAGTCTGTGACCGACACAATGACAACATCATGCTGACAAACACTGGCCACATGTTCCATATAGATTTTGGAAAGATTTTAGGTCATGCACAAAAATTTGGAAGCATAAAAAGGTTGGTATCTACAATAACATTAATTATAAAGTTTAAACAGTGTTCTGATAAAACTTCGGTATCCTAAAACATACATGAAAATTGTAAACGAGTCCTTGCTTCTTTTCCCCCGAATCTCTAGAGGTATTATACTTAGCATGTTGTAGCATTCTTAAAACCTTATCAGGAGAGGGCTGCAAGAATTAGTAATGGGATATGGAGATTTTCTCTTTTAGGTCAGTAGTATGAGTTTGATCCAGTTCAGCAGTGGCCAGAACTAGTTACCATCTGATGGCCGGCCTATGAGAAAACAATTTGTGGTCTCATTTTTTTTTCTAGTGGGCTGGTGTCCATAGCACAAATCCAATCCCACAGCTGAATGGAATTGACATCCTTCTTGTCACTTTTAGCATAGAGACCAAACACTGACTGGGCATGCAGGATCAACTACACTCCCACGCACAGGGTGAAATCCTGGCCCCAGGGATGTCAATGGGGCCCATGATTTACACCCCAAGTATTGATCCAAACTAGTTGGAGCTGAGTTATTGTGTGGCAGCTCTCACTTCCTGGCTGTACATATTTTGTGAATAAGTAAGTGCTTGCCATACCTATTCTAGTTCCATACCTGACTATGAAATTATGAAAGGATGAATTAGGATGAAATTATAATAACTAGAAGTGTGCATAGACATTTCAATACACCCAAACATGAGACAAACTGTATAGCAGTATATATGATGGATAAAAATATCTCCCTGGCACTGACAATCAGATTGATTTGTGGAGTCCTTCCTTTACTTGTCCTCATAATCACCTGACCCATCCAGAATGAATCAGCTTGAGTTAATCATTCCTTTTTTTCCCCTTGTCTTCCAGCATATTAGACAGAAATAAGTGTGGGCGTACTGGTATGAAGGAAGCTGATAGGGCTAATTAGTTCTGAACCATGCAGACAAAAGATTTATTTGCAGTGCTCAAAATCATCATCAGTCATTCAAGGGGCTCCCTTAATTTAACCAATTTTCTGTGGAAAGAATAATGCACAGTAGAGTCACAAAGAGACATACATACACACCCTGAGTCAAGTGCTGCATCTGTTACTCAGCCAAAGCTGCCAGAGTCTATCTGGAGCTTACTTGAATGGTACTTTTGCCTGAGGGCAAAATGATTTAGGAGGGAAAGATTTGGCCCCTGGAGCGCAGCAGAAGGCCCAACACCCAAAGTTTAGACAGGAATGCTATAGCTATTATTTTTATTATAAGATAATGTAATGATATTATACAGCTTTGTTAAATCTAGAAGTACCATTTGAAATAAGTCATTTATTTAAATAGCAGCTATTTTGTTCTTTTTCGTCCATGCAAATATTTTGCTCTATTTTCAATAGATTCCAAAGCTATACAACTTGTGACTCATTCATGCGTCCTTACTAGGAATAGGGCTGATATTTTCTGTAGGCCGTAGACACTAGGGAGTGATATGCTTACTCCTTGCCCTCATGTACACTGAGTAGGTCTGACAAAAGATGGTTGTAATACACATGAGCATTGTGTGTTCTTCTTCAAATGTAGTGTCTGACAGATAATAGTGACACAAGGATATCAGACTTTCATCACCCACAAAGTGAATACTTGATGCTATTTGCATCTATCCATCCATCCATTCCTTTTCCACATGCAGACCTGAAGCAGTTCACTTGTTAGCCCATGTTTGAGTAACCTTTATTAGATTTTTAGCTCAGTTCTCCAAACATTATCTGCCTTTTGACCATGCCCCAAATCAGTAATTCACTTCAGTTGAACCCCTAAAGTGATGTCCATAAAAACAACAGCAAACTTTTTTAAAATCCTCAACACTATATTTGTGATGACTCTCTTATTATGTTTTGTTGTTTAATACAATGTATATGCATTGCAGTGAGGTAGCTTAGGCAACTTTAAAGATCAGCAGCATCTGATCTTACAAATCTTGACTCATGCAAGTAATCCTTATATCATACTGTGGTCACATTTTTCTTCAATGCATTTATAGCAAAGGCTTGCAGGAAAAGAAGTCCCCACTCTATAGTGATTACCGTACCCTGGTCTCTCTTTTCTTAGAAAAATAACTTGCTTGCTTACTATAGATATAAATGCCCATTGTGTATTCTCAATAAATGTGTGGGGAGTTTTGTGATTAGCAAACATTTGTCCGTCAGAGCATCATAAGCAAATGCCTTCCACAGTCTTCTGCAAGTAAGAGTACTCTTTTTTACTGTAAATAAACTGAAAGATTTATAGTAGCCTGAAGAATTATGTAACATTCTATGCAGGGCAGTGATTCCTTTCATTCAGTCCACTCTCGACTCTGAAAATATTCCTTTGAAAATAATATGATTCAGACAGACATGAGCATTTTCAGGAAAACATTTCTGCTGAAAACATAGCAAACATAATTTGGCAATGGAAAGGGATCAATACCTGCTCCAGTCCAGTATCCTCCTCATTACATGTTATGTACTGAGTCTCTCCATTTAGAGCCCAATCCTGCACCCATTAAAATCAGTAGAAAAAGTCCCATTGCCTTCGGTGGGATTTAGTGAACATTCCTGCCTTAAAGAGCTTGTAGTCTGTCTATCTGATCTTTAAAGTCTCTGGAGGAACATTACTTTTTGAGTCCCATAGGAGATTTACAGACTAAAACATGAGATTTAATTATCTTTTATGTTATCTTACAAAGCTACACATTTTGTTAGTGGTAATAAAATTATACACCTTTCTTTAATCAAGCCACAGCTTTTGACCCTAAGGCAGTGAATTCCACAGATTCAAACCATGTGAAGAAGTAATTACCCTTTATTTGTTCAAAATTTCCTGTACTTTAACAGCATTGAGTATCCTGTGCTCTCATTTTGAGGTAGGCCTGTACTCCCTGCCCCTGTTGAGGTCACTAGGAGTGTTCTCTAAGGCCTGGTCTACACTATGCGTTTAAACCGAATTTAGCAGCGTTATACCGATTTAACCCTGGACCTGTCCACACAATGAGGCCCTTTATATCGATATAAAGGCTCTTTAAACCGGTTTCTGTACTCCTCCCCGACGAGAGGAGTAGCGCTGAAATCGGTATTGCCATGTCGGATTAGGGTTAGTGTGGCCGCAAATCAACGGTATTGGCCTCCGGGAGCTATCCCACAGTGCACCATTGTGACCGCTCTGGAAAGCCATCTGAACTTGGATGCACTGGCCAGGTAGACAGGAAAAGCCCCGCGAACTTTTGAATTTCATTTCCTGTTTGCCCAGCGTGGAGCTCTGATCAGCACGGGTGGCGATGCAGTCCCAAATCCAAAAAGAGCTCCAGCATGGACCGTACGGGAGATACTGGATCTGATCGCTGTATGGGGAGACAAATCTGTTGTATCAGAGCTCCGTTACAGAAGATGAAATGACAAAGCATTTGAAAAAATCTCCAGGCTATGATAGACAGAGGCCACAGCAGGGACTCAACCCAGTGCAGCGTGACAAGCGTAACGGAAAGCCAAAGAATCAAATGGACGCTCATGGAGGGAGGGAGGGGGGACTGAGGACTCCAGCTATCCCACAGTCCCCGCAGTATCCGAAAAGCATTTGCATTCTTGGCTGGGCTCCAAGTGCCTGAAGGGTCAAAAACATTTTCCCGGGTGTTTCAGGGTGTCAGTGTCACCCTATGTCGACTGCATGCTGCTGGTAGACGGGGTGCTGGAGCGCTAAACAGCAGCATCCTCTCCTCTCCCCTCCCTGGTGGCAGACGGTACAGTGCAGAAGGACTGGTATCCGTCCTCGTCATCAGCCCGTGAGTGCTCCTGGCTGGCCTCAGTGAGGTCGGCCGGGGGCACCTGAGTAAAAATAGGAATGACTCCTGGTCATTCCCAGCAGATGGTACAGAATGGCTGGTAACCGTCCTCATCATAGCAACTGGGGGCTGAGCTCTATCAGCCCCCCCCCCCCGTCATGTCTAAAGAAAAGATTCTGTACTGCCTGGACTATCATAGCAGCGGAAGGCTGGTCTCCTCTCCCCCCACTACCCTTTAATGTCCTGCCTGGACTATCATAGCAGCTGGAGGGTTCCTCCCGCTCATTTTATTTCATAAAAAGTCAGTGTTTCTTATTCCTGCATTCTTTATTACTTCATCACACAAATTGGGGCGGGGGGACACTGCCATGGTAGCCCAGGAGGGTTGGGGGAGGAGGGAAGCAACAGGTGGGGTTGTTGTAGGGGCACCCCCTAGAATGGCATGCAGCTTATCATTGCTGCGGGACCTCTGGGGCTCTGACACGGAGTGGCTGTGCTCTCTGGTTCTTTAGTACACTAGCCCCATATTCTAGGCTGGACTGACTTTATTTTTAGACAAAACATAAGAAGGGAATGACCCAGGGAGTCATTCCCATTTTTGCCTATGCGCCCCCGGCCGACCTCAGCGAGGCCAGCCAGGAGCACCCATGATAGCAGCAGACGGTACAGCATGACTGATAACCATCATCTCATCGCCAGTTTACAATGGCAGACGGTGCAATATGACTGGTAACCGTCTCTGCTATCTTGCAAAGGCAAATGAATGCTGCTGTGTAGCAGTGAAGTACCGCGTCTATCAGCAGCATCCAGTACATATATGGTGACAGTGACAAAAGGCAAAACGGGCTCCATGATTGCCATGCTATGGCGTCTGCCAGGGCAATCCAGGGAAAAAGGGCGCGAAATGATTGTCTGCCGTTGCTTTCCCGGAGGAAGGATTGAGTGACGACATTTACCCAGAATCACCCGTGACACTGTTTTTGCATTGGGATCTCAACCCAGAATTCCAATGGGCAGGGGAGACTGCGGGAACTATGGGATAGCTACGGGATAGCTACCCACAGTGCAATGCTCCGGAAATCGACACTAGCCTCGGTACATGGACGCATAGGCGCCGGGTTATATGGGCTCCAGGAGCCCCAGCCCCAGGAATATTCAGGGCTGGGGGCTGTGCTCCACCAATAACTGGAGCTGGATTTCTCCCCTGGCCCTGCCTGGAGCAGGCACCGGCCCCTGGCTGCCACTACCACTACCCCCAGCCCCGGAGCATCCCCGCCCACCCAGTAGCGTAGTTGGGTGGAAGGGGGGAAGCAGCCGCTCCCTTTTGAGCACATTTTACAAAATCAGCACCTTTCCAGGCAGCCAGCACTGGGCTCCGGACTTGGAGTCCGGACCGGGTTTTGCATGTGGCTGCCAGCTGGCTCTGGGCTCTGCACCGCCCTCCTGCAAGGGGCTGCAGGCAGGTCGGCTGGTTGCCGGGCTCCCCGGGGGTGAGGAGGAGGAGGCGCCCATCCGCTCGCAGCTGCCCAGTTCCCTGAGCCGGCCGGGGTGGGCTCTGCCGGGAGGGGCCGCAGGGCAGCCCCCCCAAGTGTGGCGGGGGACTGAGGAGCAGCAGCCCCGTGCAGAGCAAGGCAGCCATGCGGCAGGCAAGGGGGCTCTGAAGCTCAGCTGGTGCCCGTGGAGAGGGAAGGAAAAGGGGAGGGGGGGATGTTTTTTTCTCCTGGTCTCTCTTCAGCGGAGGGGGCTGAGGGATCAGCAGGGCCAGGAGGCAAAGGAGCGACTTTGGGTTATTGCCCCCCCCCACTTACCCTCCCTCAGTGTTGCACCTGGGGCTGTGAAACGGTGCTTAGTGCAGCTTGTGAAGGGGGTGGGGGTAAAGGTGCTTTAAGGTGCCAGTTGTGTCTCCTCAGTCTCACTGCTGACTAGCTGCAGACCCAGTGCTCAGAACTCAGCAATGTTCTCAGGCACTATGCAGTGCTCTATAGGAGTTTTCAATTACCTGCTGAATGTTTCCGCAATGCCACCTTTTCACTCAGCTACATCCTGAATAGTGGGGACTGGGGGCGGGGGAGGGGGAGTGTAGCTGATGCCAATTTGAGGTGAATAGTCTCTTGGCCAGATTCTACTGCGTTTATGGTGCTTTGTGCCATGGGCTGGAGCAAAGTGGCTGGTGGATAACCAGGAATCTGGTTAATAATTGTTCTCTAAATTCAGCTTTCTTCTTTCTTTCTCTCTGAATTATCGCTAATTCAAAATAGTAGCGTGCAAGCTGAGTGGATAATGATAATAGCATAATCTCTTGTTATAGCACTGTAAACCCTACTACCTGATTAGTAATTGGATATGTTGGCTGGCACCTTTTTTTACGTGTTCGCTCCCCCTGATGTTAGAACCTGGCTACACCACTGGGGAGGGGAGCTTCCTAGACCTGAGCAGCTGGGGCTTGGGTGAATTTTGTGATACTCTGCCCCTCCCCAGTCACCACCCTGCACCCCCCACTCCTGCACCATGCTGGGCAAGGGGCAGCCCCATCCCCAGTGAGGCTATGGTGAGGGGTGGCAGCAGGGGAGGCCACACGTGATGGCAACTCCCCCAGCCCGGTACCTACCATAGGGGAGGCGAGCGGGCTTTCTGGACCTGAGAGGGACCCTAGGAGCATGTGCAGTGACTGGGAGGGAGAGGAGGGGTCCCTCCCCTGGAGCTTGCTGCTGCCAGGGAGGGTGGAGGGGAGTCCTCTCTGGCCCTAGCCCTGGGGCAGCCTGTCTGCACCCCAAGTTCCTTATCCCCACCCCTGCCCCAGAGTCCTCACCTGACGGGAAAAACACGCTACTTAAATTTGGTGGTCAATTTAGAGTATCATAGAATATCAGGGTTTGAAGAGACCTCAGGAGGTATCTAGTCCAACCTCCTGCTCAAAGCAAGACCAATTCCCAACTAAATCATCCCAGCCAGGGCTTTGTCAAGCCTGACCTTAAAAACCTCTAAGGAAGGAGATTCCACCACCTCCCTAGGTAACCCATTCCAGTGTTTCACCACCCTCTTAGTGAAAAAGTTTTTCTTAAAATCCAACCTAAACCTCCCCCACTGCAACTTGAGACCATTACTCTTTGTTCTGTCCTCTGCTACCACTGAGAACAGTCTAGATCCATCCTCTTTGGAACCCTCTTTCAGGTAGTTGAAAGCAGCTATCAAATCCCCCCTCATTCTTCTCTTCTGCAGACTAAACAATCCCAGTTCCCTCAGCCTCTCCTCAGAAGTCATGTGCTCCAGCCCCCTAATCATTTTTGTTGCCCTCCACTGGACTCTCCAATTTTTCCACATCCTTCTTTGCAATGTGGGGCCCAAAACTGGACATAGTACTCTAGATGAGGCCTCACCAATGTTGAATAGAGGAGAATGATCATGTCTCTCGATCTGCTGGCAGTGCCCCTACTTATACAGCCCAAAATGCTGTTAGCCTTCTTGACAAAGGCCAGAGGAGGGAGTGTCAGTGCCTGTGCGGACTTCTGGGAAGCGCATGGTGTGGAAGGGGATGCTGGGATGCTCTGGAACCACTCCTTCAAAGCCAGTCAGGACTCTGGGGGAGCCTCCTCTCTGAGCATACTGTCTCCAGGGCAAGAAGCTTACACCTTCCTGGGTCTGACCTCAGAGCATTCAGCATGCTCTTCCACACTGTGTGCTTTCTGCAGTGAGTCCGCCCAGGCGGGGTCCTGGGGCAGCCAGAGATCCCTGCACCCCAACTCCGCAGTCAGATGTGACTCACAGCCAGACTGTAAAACAGAAGGTTTATTAGATGACAGGATCACAGTCTAGAACAGAGCTTGTGGGTACAGAAAACAGGACCCCTCAGTGAGGTCCATCTTGGGGGCTGGGGAGCCCAGACCCAGGTTCTGGGCCTCTCCCCATTTCTCCAGCCAGCTCCAAACTGACACTCCTTCCTCTGGCCTTTGTGTCTCGATTCCGGACAAGGAGGCCACCTGATCTTTGTCCCCAACACCTTCAGTTGGCACCTTGCAGAGGAAGCTGAGGCACCCACACAGTATTCAGAGAAAATATTAAGAACATTCCCACTTCATCACAACAGGTGCAGCAAAATATAATACTGTATATTGAAGTAGGCAAATGCTGCTTCTGACTTTCCACTTTTAATTAACCCTTGTAATCTTGTGGCACTGACGCGTTGTAGCTTCATTTTATATCGGCTTACAGAGCGGGAGCGGGGGGGAGGCACCATTTTGGGCCCCACCAAAAATTATACAAACTTGCCGCCTATGCATGATGGACGCACACTGCCGAATTAATGTGCTTAGTGTGGCCGCGTGCACTCGACTTTATACAATCTGTTTTACAAAACCGATTTATGTAAAATCGGAATAATCCCGTAGTGTAGACATACCCCAAGGATAAGTCTATGCTGCAATGTGTACCCACATACTGGCTTGTGCACCTGTGATTGCATGTTAGCCAAGCCTGCCTCCAAGAGCCCATACTACAGAGCCACACATGCCCCAGTGTACCCACATCTATTCTGACACAGCAGCTGCATGTGTTTAGTGCTAGAATTAATTGGGATATGTATATCCCAGAGCATTTAGTGCTTCACCAACAGGAACAATTCTAGCAATTGGTGTCTAGTATATTGTGGGAGGACTTTTTTGTCCTTCCTGGACCCCTGTGCAGAAGTGGTTTTAGCTGAGGTACACAGGACAATGTAAGAGGAAGGGGTTAATTTTTTTATTTTTCCAGTTCTAACCAATTCCTCTTGAACTCTTGTGCTTTGGAGGATTAGGCAATAAAGGATTTATTTAAATACTGTGCTATCTGATACAATTCTAGATTTAGCAATCTTACACTTCTCCGGCCATTTTCAGCAGCTTTCTTGGTAGTTTTCCAGTCACTGCTATAGATTAGGTGGCCATCTCAAATGAGATGAGATAATCCAGGTTATACTATATTTTTGTCATGGCATAGTAATATATGTGTAATTTCCCATCCTTTTTCAATGCGCACAGTTGTCCTGTTCAATTGCTGCCAGGCACTGTCTATATGCCTTCACTGATCTCCTCAAAGACCCCTGTGTCTTTCCTGTATATTAAATTTTGCTCTTCCTGTTGTGTGTTGTATTTTGTTTTGTTTTTTGAAAATGTTTATTACGAGAGCTGGCTGAACCTAAGGATGGCCATACTGAGTCAGACCAAAGGTCCATCTAGCCCAGTATCCTATCTTCCGACAGTGGCCAAAACTAGATGCTTCAAAGGGAATGAACAAGTAATCATCAATTGTCACCCCTTCCGAGCTTCTGGCAAACAGAGGCTAGGGACACCATCCCTGCCCATCCTGGCTAGTAGCCATTGACGGACCTATCCTCCATGTACTTATCTAGTTCTTTTTTTGAACCCTGTTATAGTGTTGCCTTCACAACATCCCCTGGCAAAGAGTTCCACAGATTGACTCTGTGTTGTGTGAAGAATCCCTTTTAGAATGTTCCCATTGGGAAATTCTAATTTTCCATCAAAAATATGGAAAAGTGTTTTCCCCCCACCCTTTTTGCTGTTTTTCTGCTTTTTCCAGTTTGAGAAGAATAAGGGGGGGAGTGCCATTTTCATTTATAAAAATAACACTTTCATTTTGAAGTGTTAACATTAAAACCAAAGAGTTTCTTTATCATTGAAAGTGTTACTTTAAAAGAGAGAGAGAACCCTTTCAATGCTTTCAGAATGCTTTTGAATTGGCAAAGGTTGGAGAACAGTCAGAAAATGGGGGAAACACAATTTCAAATGAAAAAAATGAAAATTCTAAAATTTTAGTTATTTCTTGCATAGTTTTATTTGGGAAACATTTCAACGGGGGATCTAAAATTTTAATTTTGAAAAAAATTTAGACAAATTTTTTTGTCAAAAATTCAAAATGGTCTGTGAAACATTTTGTTTTCAATGCAAACCTATTTATTGATTAAAAAACTTTTCTTGGAAAATTTTTGGCCAACTCTGTTTATTACCTTACCTTTATCTAAGTTAAATTCTATCCTATATCATACTGCCAATCCCTCACTTTATGTAGATCTGGAGTTACTTTTCTTAGTTTTCATTAACCTGAAGAGTTTCAAGTCATCAGCCAACTTACTTCACTTGCTACACCTGTCCTTCTTCAAAAAAACAAAGGCCAGAGACATGCAAAGACTTCATATTCTTAAATTTAAGTGCTTGGGTGGTTTCACTGAAGTTAATGAGGCTACTCTGGTACTTAAAGTCAAGCATCCACGTATGTCTTTGCAGAATTGGAGCCTACAGTTTCAAAAATGATTTGAGGCAGTTTCAACTTTTGGATAGGCCAATTTGAGACACCTTAAAGGGGCCTGAATTTCAGAGGACAGGTGCTCAGCACTTCTGAAAATCAGCCCTTTTTAGGTGTTTCATGTTAGGCATTCAAAAGCACTAGTCACTTTTGGAAATTTGGGCCTTGTATACTGAGAAATATGAGTCCCAATACTGGCTTTAGGACACTTATCTTTCTCCACTTTGAAGACTAGTTATTTATTGTTACTGTGTTGTCTACGCCTTACCCAGTTATTAATCCTGCATAATTCTTTACCCTTGGTTATTTATTTTCTTTAATAGTCTCTTATGGAGGGAACTCATCAAATGCTTTTTGAAATCAGAGTAAATTTATGTCCACTAGTCCCTTTGTAGCTATGTTTTAATTTATTATTTCTGTGAAGTACCCTAACAGTTTAGAGAGGCACATATTTTCCTTTACAGAAGCTGTGTTGGTTTGTCCCTATCTGTTTTTATTATCCAAGTGTAATGTTCTGCTTTCTCCTTAATTACACGCTCAATTGAGTTCCCTGGAACTGAGGTGAAGCTCACTGGTCTGTAATTCCCAGTATCCCCCGTGGCTCTGATTTTAAGCTGAAGCATTGCATTAACTACTTTCCAGTCTTCAGGAACAGTTGCTGTTTTGAGGAAGTTGTTGTATAGTCTCATTAGTAATTATCTGGGCTAGAGTGTGTTATTTATCGCCTTTGGAACCACCAGTGGAATTCCTTCCAGTTCTGGTCCAGTGGAATTCCTTCTAGTTCTGGTGTTATATTGCATGTGAGTTTGAGTGGCTCCATATCTTCCTCTTTGGAGACTTTCCCCACCTTTTTTTTAAGACCACCCTGTGAATTCTTATATGAATGCCTTTGGACACAGGAAGTTCCACATGACAATCAACAGTAAATAACTAATGGAAAAAATATTGACCTGTCTTCTGTGCTATATCATCATTGCTTTTAATTGCAACCTGCCCTTCCACCACTTTATCCCATGTGCCACTTGGGTATCTGTGATGGGGTGTCCTCCCCACACTGGCCCTACATGAGCTGAATTAGGCTGCTAAGGGAGGAAGAGGGTATGCTGGAGGCAGCCAATTAAAGAGAAGCTCACCTATGATGGACTGGTGGGGCTTATCCAAAAGACAGGAAACTGAAAGCAGAAGCAGATGCAGGGAGAAGGCTTCAATCACTTCCTGGGAGAAGGGAGGACTGCTTTAGGGCTACAGAGACAAGTTGCCTAAAGTTACTCCCTGGGAGGAGGGAGTGAAGAGATTGTCAAAACCAGAAGAGTGGTGAGGGCCAGGAGGTTTGGAAGTGACTCTGGTAAAGGCAACAAGGTGCAGGGAACTGGCCTTGCTGCTATGTAGAAGGTCCCTGAGCCAGAACCTGGCTAGAGAGTGGGCCCAGGTTCCCCTGCCAGTCACTGCAGGAGTGGCACTGTGAGGCAGTGAAGCAGAAGACTGCCTGAGACTGCTAAAAAATGGACCCTTGATGTGCTTTCCCCCTGGAAGAATAGTGACCTGGACAGAGGGTTGAGTCATGAAGAGGACAGCTGCGGTTCCCAAGAGTGAGAGAAGAGCTGCAGAGGAGAAACTGAAAGGGTGTAACCACTGGAAGGGGTATCGGCCTGACTAAGTTAATCCCAAGAATCACAAGGAGGTGGTGCCAACCAGCAAGGAGTCGAGCAGGCTGTCACAGTATTCTAGAGGGGCTATACTCTCTTACACAGTCTAGTGCAGTGTTTCTCAATGACCAGTCCAAGGACTGGTGCCGGTCCATGGCAGCCTCCTTGCCAGTCACTCAGATTTCCCTAGCATAGAATATTAATATTAGAAACATAAAGTTTTTTGTACTTGCATTTTACATCACTGCGTTCATTCAATTATTTTTGAACATTTTAAATAAATCGACTGGGTTGACATTGGTGCCCCTGGGACTGATATGCAAATCACATTCGCATTCATTTGTTGGAAGGATGTAGTCAACAGAAAGCAGCAAGAAAAATTTAAGTCCTAGTAAAAATTTTACTTAGCTAAACTAGACAATGTCACTGTCAAAGCAATTACCTCTGGATCTATTTTTCAGAACTAACAAAAGTTCAGGAAAACATAATAGAGATGCGAGTGACTCTGAATATGATCAGGAAGAAGTGTTACAAAAGGAAATGTTCAGCCGTCAATCAAAAATACGATTAGTCTTACATTTAAGTATGGGTTTGTTGAAAGTGAGGATGTAAAATGCCCAAAACCTCTCTGTGTTGTGTGTGGCACAACTCTCAGCAATGATGCTATGAAACCTTCAAAAATGATTTGACATCTTGAAACTAAACATCCAAATTTTAAAAGAAAAGCCAATGGAATTCTTCCAACAGAAGCAAGATGAAGTGAAGGAGCAAAAGAAACTACTGCCCACCACCATAACATCAAATAAAGGTATGATATAAAAGCATCATAGCTGCTATCCCTACGCATAGCTAAATGCAAATTGCTATTTACAATTGGTGAAGAACTAATCATGCCTTTTGTAATAGATGCCTATCGCAAAGTCTTGGGTGATGAAACTGTCAAAAAAGTGAATTGCATTCCACTGTCAAATGATACAGTCACATTGAATCACTGATACTGCAGAATATCATAGAATCATCAAATCATAGGACTGGAAGGGACCTCAAGAGGTCAACTAGTCCAGTCCCCTGCACTAATGGCGGGACTATATTATCTAGACCATCCTTGACAGGTGTTTGTCTAGCCTGCTCTTAAAATCTCCAGTGACAGAGATTCCACAACTTCTCTGGGCAATTTATTCCAGTGCTTAACTACCCTGACTGTTAGGAAGTTTTTCCTAATGTCCAATCTAAAGTATCCTTGCTGCAATTTAAGCCTATTGCTTCTGGTCCTATTCTCGGAGGTTAATGAGAACAATTTTTCTCCCTTCTCCTCATAACAACCTTTTATGTACTTGAAAACTGTTAACATGTCTTCCCTTCTCTTCTCCAGACTAAACAAACCCATTTTTTTTCAATCTTTCCTCAGAGGTCATGTTTTCTAGACCTTTAATCATTTCTGTTTCTCTCCTCTGGACTTTCTCCAATCTTTCCTGAAATGTGGCACCCAGAACTGGACACAATACTCCAATTGAGGCCTGATCACCATAGAGTAGAGCAGAAGAATTACTTCTCATGTCTTGCTTACAACACTCCTGCTAATACATCCCAGAATGATGTTTGCTTTTTTTGCAACAGTGTTACCCTGTTGACTCATATTTAGCTTGTGATCTACTGTGACCCCCAGATCTCTTTCTGCAGTATTCCTTCCTAGGCAGTCATTTCCCATTTTGTATGTGTGCAACTTATTGTTCCTTCCTAAGTGGAGTACTTTGCATTTGTCCTTATTTAATTTCATTCTATTTACTTCAGACCATTTCTCCAGTTGTCCAGATCATTTTGAATTTTAATCCTATCCTCCAATGCATTTGCAACCCCTCCCAGCTTGGTATCATCAACAAACTTGAAGTGTACTCTCTATGCCATTATCTAAATCATAGATGCTACTGAACCAGTAGATGCATAGATGCTACTAGACCCAGAACCAGTCCCTGCAGGGATCCCCTTGTTATGCCCTTCCAGCTTGACTGTGAACCACTGATAATTACTCTCTGGGAACAGTTTCCCAACCAGTTATGCACCCTTATAGTATCTCCATCTAAGTTGTATTTCCCTAGTTTGTTTATGAGAAGGTCATGCAAGACCATATCAAAAGCCTTACTAAAGTCAAGCTATACAACTTCTACTGATATCAAAGCTCAGTTGATAGAAAGGGTGACAGCATTAAGCTGGTTTGCAATTCAGTTACAACAGACATTGCTAACACAGCAGTTCTTATTGTTTATGTGTGCCTATAGGACGCCTGTGCCTATGATGGTGCATTTGACAAAGATCTATTCTGCTGAGAACTGCCACAAAACACAACAGGTGCTGAAATATTTCGTATCCTAGATGAGTATGTGACAGGACATGGACTTCAGTAGGATTGCGGCATTGGAATTTGCACTTGGAGCGGCCACACTGACAGGCAGATATTCAGCTCTAGTGGCAAGAGTGATGGAAGTTGCACCAACTGCTCAAGCAGCACACTGCTTTATTTATCAAAAGGTCTTGGCAGCCGAGAAATGTGTGCCTTTGGTATAGTTGTTAAAATTGTGAATTTTGTGAAAGCAAATGGAGTCAGTTCTCACATCTTTGCTACAATGTGTGAAGAAATGGGGTCTGTCCACCACTTACTCTTACACACTGAAGTGTGGTGATTATCCTGTGGCAAAGTATTAAACAGAGTGTATGTGAACTTGAAGCCTTTCTGCCTCAAAAGAAGTCTCCTCTGGCAGCATACTTTCAGGATTTACAATGGCTCGCCAGACTTACATATTTGGCAGAGTATGTTGAGTGTCTTTGTATTGGCTTACAAGATCATGGCCTTTAAAAAAAATAAAATAAATAAAAGCTCAAGTCTGTAAAGAGAGTCATGTGCAACTATTATGACATGTTCCCATTTTTTGCATTTCTGGCTATTGGTGATAGTAAAGGTGTAGATCTGCCTCTCCTCCCTGAAATATTGCATCCCATCTAAAATCAACTCTCCAAACATTTGAGGACTATTTCTCATCAGACTCTGATCCACAAAAAGGAAAGCAATGGGTTCATGATCCATTTTCCTTTCCAGAACCTGAGACCTCTCTGTCGCTATCATTAGAGCATAAGTTGCTGGAACTGTCAAGTGATGAGGGCCTGAAGTTACAGTTTCATGAAGTGACTCTACCTGTTTTCTGGATCAAAGTCCGCAGTGAATACCCACAACTTGGTGAATTCACTGTCAAAATTTTGCTCCCATTCCACTCCATATACCCCTGCAAAACTGGATTTTCAGTGATGACTGCAATGAAAACAAAATACTGCAAGCGGCTGAGCATTGGAAAGATGCTCTGAGTTTCCTTGTCAAACATTCATCCCCAGATTGAAAGACTTGCATCTACATGACAGGTACAAACATCTCATTAACAGTAGGGTGAGTGAATGCATCTGATTTTTTTTTTAATTTTTTTAAACTAAATTAATTGAATGATCTCTAATGTACAAAATGAGATATACAAAATTTGTAGCCAAAATTATTGGTAGCCTTCATTTGAAATAATGTTTAAAAATCAGGTTAACATTTTCATATCACATAACTTCTTGAACTGCATAGGTGCTGGAACTAGGGATGGCTTGAAGTTGTTTATGTACGAGGTTTACAGTTTGGTTCAGTGGCTCTCAGCCAGGGCTGGCCTTACCATGAGGCGAACTGAGGCGGATGCTTCAGGTTCCAGACTGTGGGGGGGTGCCACTAGTGTAGAAAATTGTGTCTACTGGTGGTGCATATGTATTCTCTCTGCTCTAGATGCACAGAGATGGTGGAGTGCTGTGCTGGAGGAAGGAGGGCACAAGAGACATAACAGGCAGGCAGGAGAAAAGGTGAGAGGGAATAACAGAAAGCAGCAGGAGCTGCAGAGAGCGAGGAGGAGGAACCTCTTATGTACCTCTCTAGCACCCCGAGGAGCCTGGACTGATTAACACCAGCTTCTCAGGGAGCTTCCTGTTTCCTGCTGCTTCCCTGAACCCACTTGAGGAGAACAGGCAGTCAACTGAAGTAGTAGGAGCCAGTTAGGCCCTTAAGACGCTGATATCTTCCCTCACTCAGGCCCTGCTACCAGCCTGCTTTTTTGTCCCCTTCAATTGAGTTGTTGAGAACCACTATAGCTGACACAGAACAGCAGTCATGAATGAAAGAAGAAAACGCTCCTCTGGGGCAGCATTCAGAAAAAGAAAGAAAGCAAAGGAAGCTTTTCTAGCTAAGCAGGAAGGAGCTCTCCTGAGATACATAGACACAAATATTCACGGTGAGCCTTCCGGCCCCAGTGAGGATGTGAGGGGTGAGGAGATGCCTGTTCTTCCAGTTAGTCAGAATGCAGGTGACCTGGCAGACACTGCAGCATCCATATCTCCATCTCAAATGGATGTAACCATGCACATTCCTGAAGAAAAGTGTAGATCAGAGAAGAGTGTGGTGGAGGCACAAGAAACAGCTGCTGCTGAGTTTATATGATCCAGGACTGTGGACCCACTTGAGCAGTAGCTTGAGGGACTTCTTTGTACTGCATGGGCCTCAGCAAGTGAAAAACTTCATGTTCCCCAAAGACAATGAAAATAAAAGTTTCCATCCAACACACTACTGGTGTGAAATCCCCAATGGTGACAAAGTGGAGAGGCCATGGCTTGTGTACTCAAAAACCCAGAATGCTGCATACTGTTTTTGTTGCAAATTCTTCCAGTCTAATGTTCCAGCCACATTGGATTCTACAGGAACAAAGGACTGGAAAAATCTGGGTAGAAATCTGGCATGCCATGAGAAGGCAGCAAATCACCAAAGAGCATTCCATAGGTGGAAAAAGCTTGAGATGAGACTAAGGCCTGGTCTGCACTAAAAAGGGGGTTCGAATTAGGGTACGCAAATTCAGCTATGGGAATAGCGTAGCTGAATTCGAAGTACCCTAATGCGAACTACTCACCCGTCCAGACGCAGCGGGGTCGAACTCCGCGGCTCCCCCGTCGACTCCACCGCCGCCATTTGCAGTGGTGGAGTACCGGAGTCGACCGCGGTGCTTCCGGAGTTCGAACTATCGCGTCTAGATCAGACGCGATAGTTCGAACTCCGAGAAGTCGAACTCACCGCGTCGACCCGGACGGTAAGTGTGGACTAGCCCTAAGGTTAAATGCCACCATAAAAGATCAGCATCAAGAGAAGATTGCATCAAAGTCTCTTTACTGGCAAAATATTCTCGTTGCCATTGTGAGAATGCTTGCTACCCAAACCTAGCACTATGTGGCACTTCAGATCAGCTGTATGTGACAAACAATGGAAACTTCCTTAAAACTGTGGAGCTGATGGCTGAGTTTGATGTTGTACGCCAGGAGCATCTAAGAAGAGTCACCACCCAAGAAAAATATAAACATATCACTACCTTGAAAAAAACATTCAAAATGAGATCATACAGTTACTGTCAAGAAAAGTCAAACAGAAGATTGTGGCAGATCTCAAGTCAGCAAGATATTACTCTATTATTCTGGACTGCACACCTGACATCAGCCATACGGAACAAATGACTTTAATAGTGCATTTTGTAACAACAGAACCTAGTGAAAATGTCTCTGCAATGGTGACTGTCAGAGAGCATTTCCTAGAATTTATTGACATTGATGATACTACAGGAGTGGTGTGACAAATGTGCTTCTTAA